>NC_092213.1:29884236-29886374 GCF_043381705.1 Parasteatoda tepidariorum | reverse complement strand
CCACGGACAATGCGACGGATTTAAGGTTATGTCAAGGTACGTCTCTTGTGAATATCAATTGATTGTTAGGTTTTCTCTTCTGAAATTACATTATGACGCATTTACATACATTATTAATACAAATACATTTTCCAGGGCGAGACGATGAGGCAACCACAAGCACTTCCACTGGTTCAAGAGGTCCACGTGGGAAAAATGCACAATATTACCGTGATTACAGAGCACAGAAGCGAGCGGAGCAGGAAAAGTGATCCTTCGTGATCCTTCGACGACTGCTGATTCTTCTACAATTAACGTCGCAGGTTGCGAAGTTTAACTTCTTCCGCGCGGAGGGACTCCACGCACTATTTTTTTTTATAGTTATGCTTTTAAAAGGCGTTTTTATAAAACTTAATAATTTGAAATCAACGTTATTTGAAATTAAAAATAAAAAAAGAAATACTGAAAATCAAAATTAAGGGAGACATGGTATTAATTCGTTGAAGAGAAACGTACTAAAATGTCAATATTATTATTAACTTCAATGAATACTTATTTTGGCAATAATTGCAAATTGAAGTAAAAAAGGCAAAATATTAATGAAAAAGTACCAATTCGTTTATGAAACTCTCGAAAATTGGCAAACTATTATTGACGTCAATGAAGCATAATTATTTTTGATAATAGGTACTAATTTAAATAAAAAAAATAAGCTTTGAACTAAAAAGAAAATCTAATAGAAAAAACATACTTATTCATAACGGGATATTGTAAAAAATAACCTTAATATTATTGACACCAATGATGTTTAATTTGGGTAATAGGTGCTACTGGTATCATGGTAATTGGTGTAGTTTTAATAGGTACCAAACACACTCTTATATAGGTACAACGCATTTTAGAGCAAAATTTGATGTCTATTACAGCACCAATACTATTCAATTTCGAAAATTGAATAGTATTGGTCCCTCGAAAAATATAAGTACTGGAGAAAGTAGTTTGACTGTGGTACATTTTAAATGTCATGAGTTGCCTTGAGCAACAGCATTATGTTAGATGATACGGAATACAGTTAATCTTTATTTTGATGGAATGAACTATTGAAAATGTGTTTTTGCTTAATCTAATAATGTAAAGCTACTCAGAAAGGCAACAAATAATAATAAATGCGTAACATTTTAGCTTTATTAGTGTCAGTATTTGTCTGAAAGTTATGTGCACGATTTTCTAGTATTGTTCAGTACTGCTTAATGGGTGCTTTGTTTTTCACCCAGTTCGAAGAACGGGTATTCAGCTAGTATACAATATGTACGCAATTATACAAAACCGATTTTTGACTAAGATAGGCATTTTGAACCTTTTGCGGTCGAACCATCTTCGATGATCATCTATCTGATTAAAAGATAAAGAGAAATTTTTATTTTATTAATTTATTATTTTTTTAGATTTAACTTTCGATATCAGCCCGAAAAATGGCATCCCAAAGTTTTAATTAGCTTTGAAACGTTTATTTTTAGTTTCTATATGATAACTTATGAATTATAACAAAGCGAAAAAGGAAATAAAGTCGATATTACGCAGTTAAAAAGTTGGAGTACTATGAGGCAAAATTCCAAATTAAAGAAAACTAATTGTAGTTAATTAAAAAGTTAATTAGCTAGTAAGCTAAATCAAAACGAATTACTTCTGAGGAAAACGGGACTATAAAAAACCCAGTTTGATTGCCCGAGGAAAGAGATGAGATGAAAGATTTGAAACAGTTTTATGCTTCATTAAACAATCCTACTAGTTTTAATATTTTTCATCCGTCATTTTCGTCCGTGGTTCAACTGAGTTTGAAGAAGTTTTTGTTTGTTTTTCTCTTAGATATTAATCTGCGGCCCCTAAAAATCTATATATTTTCATTTTACTCCGAATAATTATTTAATAAATTCTAATTTAAATACGTATTTAAGCGCGGATAAACAGAAAAGCTATCTGAATCTAACGAATCACTTCTGAGGAAAAAGGAACTTAAAAAATAGAAACTCGTTTGATTGCCGCAAGAAGCAGAGAGGAGTTAAAAGGCCATTTTTTGAGACACCTTCATATTTCATTAGAATAGTTTTGATGTTTTTAAAACGCTTTCCTCACCAGTGATTCGGCAGATTTTGAAATAT
>NC_092213.1:29681245-29884044 GCF_043381705.1 Parasteatoda tepidariorum | reverse complement strand
ATATATATATATTGACAAGGAATTTGAAATATATTACATTAAAGGAGATAATCCCAAGAAACGATTCACATTATAAATACACAAACATATTTAAATTTTCCAGGTAAAAAGAAAAAGAACGTGAAATTCTTTTTTCTTAAAAATATTTTATTTCATTACAAAACAGGATTTTTTTTCTTTTAAGTAGCAGTTAATTTTTATATTATGTCGCATCTATTTTTGGATTTCATGCTAAAAAAGTAAATCTCTAAAAAAAGACATAGATTCGGTTAAGACCATCTGGAAAAAGAATTTTAACCAAGAACTCGAAATAATCACATGTTTTAAGCCTACTGGCAAAACTCTTACAATTTATCTAAAAGTAGCTCCTGATTCTTTCAAATAGATTTTTACTTTTAAATTTTATTTATTTTTTTATGTTCTCAAAGTAAACTATCAAAATGTAAATTAGAATAGTCTTAAATAAACCTTTACATAGATTTATATTTGAAAACCCTCATTTCTTTTAAAATTCTAATTATAAATACTTTCTTAAATAGAGCTAGTTTAAGTATTTTGCTGTGAAAGTAAACAATAAAGTTACAATAATATTTTTACAACTTCATTATAATATTTTCGAAATATTCACGGGCTTAAATTTCGGAGATTTAAATTTATTAATGTGTTTCCATTATTTTGCATGAGTGCAGTACGAATTTAAATGCCACATCGATCAAAATCTGAAGAAAAAAATGACTTTTTGAAAGAAATTATGAAACATTCATAATGTTGATGGACTTAATTCGTAATATACGATCATTTTCTTAAGTAGTTTAAACGTGAAATTTACTTAAGCTTGAAGAATTTAGAATGTATTTAATCTTTTAAATTAGAGAGAGTATTTAATTTATTAAAAAGTTAATGCATTATGAAATAAATTTACTTTGTGGTTGGCTTTTTTATTAGTTGCTTGTTAGTGTGAACGACAATCTAAAGATAATTTTGTTTAATTTTTATATTTATTTACTAATATAATTCCGGCCTTTGACCAGTATAACTTTGCCTTATTTGAATTCATACTTTAAATTTTAAATTAGTTATGGAAATATAAACAGAATTTGCGATGAAAAATTTCTCCTTCATAACTAATTTAAAATTTAAGGCTTGGAAAAGGGGAGTTTAGTCAAACCTAGAGTAAACTATGCAGTCTTAATTGCCAACATTTTTTTTAAAAAACATCAAAAGGAAAACAAATTATCAAAAAAGAACTTTCCCTTAGCGTAATTCTAAGTTATCCACTCATAATTTGTTTTCATTTTGATCTTTGGAGAATTTCCTTTCAGTATTTGAAGCTTCATGGCTTACTCTAGGTCTGTCTGAACTCCCTTTTTCTAAGTTTTAAATTACTTATGGAGGTGAAAGAGAATTTGTAAGAAAATGTTTCTCCTGCGGTATAGCGTCTTCTCAAGAGGATGCTATACTGTGGGAGATACCTCTCGTGGCATATTCTGTTCTATCTCCATTTTGTGACATGAAATATAAAGTGCAGAAAAAAGCGAGTTCAAATTAAACAAAAGCAAGCCACAAAGCTTCAAATGCTGTTTCCCCCCCTCTTTCGTTTAAAGTCTAAGTGCAAAGAAATTATGGTAGGATTACTAATTCTCTGCGTATTCTTGAATTATTCTGCCATAATTTGTTTGCGATTTCCATATTTAGTACAGTACGGTTCTTTATTTACGTCGCACTAGAGCTATTGGCGACGGCATGGGAAGCATCCCTGAGGATGATCCGAAAACATGCCATAACAATTTGTGAGACCACTTCCTTAATTTAAACATAGATCTGAAGAGGATAGAAATTTTTCTCCAAATCCATGATATTGCTTAGCGATTGACCTCGATTCTGCAGATTTCATGAGAACGCATATCGCATGAACTCGGTGGGAGTCGAGGATCGAATCACTGTGCTACCATTGCCCTATTTGGATATTTATAGAAAAACAATATCCAGCATTTGAAGCTTCATGGTTTACTTGCTTTGCCTGAATTAACTTCTTTTTACTCTTTGAATTTTTAATTACTGATGCAGAGGTAATACAGGGATGGTGTATTATAGAGTCTTTTTAAATGATCTTAGATATCATTGCCGCACATGCTCAAATGTATTTTGTCCTTCAGTCTTCCTTTTAGTTTGTTCTTATATATTTTTTTAAAACTATTTCTACATAGTTTTAGTTCCGACTGGTTTTATGCTACGAAAATGTGTCCGTCATCTCATCTACAGTCCTTACACACCGTTTTTTTTTTAAATTTTTTTTTAAATGTAGCTTTTTTCTAAGTATGGAATATCGCAAACTCATATGGTCTTTTATTTTATTTTATAACCGTCGTCGAACAGCTGATCCAACTTCGGGTTTACGACTACTAATGTTCAACTCCGTAGCCTTGTAATTTTAAACCCAATCCAGAAGACAATAGAATTCCTGGATCAAGTGTCGGGGGAAATTTTACCTTCATGGAGGACTTTTTGATGGAACAAACCAAAACTTGCATTACATGGAGAGGAAGACCATGAAAACCTATCACGGTTAGCCCGATGGAAAGGGGACTCTAATCCATGATCTGTCTTCCACTGAAGATATTTTTACATTAGTACTGTGGTCGGTGTGGATTCGAACCCAGTTCACTTCATTGGCAGACGAACGCTCTATCCCCTGAGCTATCGCAGTTCTGACCTGACAGATTAACGTACACCAGGCACCATTTACTACACGGGGAGTCTTCCGCCGGTTCTCACGAACAACAGTCCAGCGCTCTGCCAAACAGGCTGTCCCAGCCATAATCTAACAGTTAAATTTGCCAAGATTAATAACCGCGAACTCATTAGTAAATATTTTTATATTCAAAATATATCTGTTGATATTTAAAAATTAAAAATATATTTATTATTTTCTGCTGGGAATTATCTTTTTAAACTTCAAATTTTTGTTAAATGTATTAGTTGTACCTCGTAGGGATTCTTTAAATTCAGAAAATTATGTTGGGTAAATGAAAGATAATATAATTAAATTTTTGACTCAAATAAACAACGAAATTTCAAATAAAATAGATGCGTTTATTCATTTTATTCTTATGCATAGTTAGCTCAAAACTAATTTTATTCAGAATTTGATTTGAATTCATTTAAGATAATCAGCATCTCCTTTATTTTTGATATTTTAATATTGACTTTATATGCGTTACGCGCATTTTATTTGAATGTAAACATTTGTTTAATTAATTTTAAGCCTTTGTTAAAAGTAATGTAGAGTAAAATTTTAATTCTGGTTTAACAAACATATTCTGATCTATTTTGACTGTACATAAAATTTATTGAAAAAGTCTTATTAGAAATACAATTTTTCTAAATAATAGTATTAAATTTATTCTATTGTTGTATAAACCCGTTTTGTTCTTTGTTCTTGACATTTAAGTATAGACGTAAAAAGTATAAACATCAGATTAAAATGAATTTCTAACTCATGATTAAAGCCATGTGTAGTTTATTTTATGAAAAGATTTTCGACAAATAATAATTCTTTGTTACAAACACATTGCGCATAATAGTCTATTTTACGTTATAATTTATAAATCATTATCATTAATAATCTATTTTATATTTGCTTCTGAGGTGTTTTATAATTTAAAATCTAACAATTTAAAAAACATGTGACGAGGTATTTATAAAATTACATAGAAGAGCAATTTATTTATTTTTTTTGCATGAAGATTTCTTTTTTTTCATGAAGATTTTTTTTAACTGATTTTAGATACTTTCGTATTACTGATTTCAATTCAAATCTGCCATCGGTTTCTGTCTCCAAGCTACAGTTTTTTATTTTTTAAATGACATTTTTAGTCAAAATGTATAGGTTTAAAATATGGTGCTCCGACGAACTTCTAGGAGAGTTAAGGGTACATCATCAGGATTATAATTGCATAGGAGTCTATGCCTGGAAATGTCATCATAAGCCGCTAGGAGTGTTTCACTATTATGAACTGCTTCTTCGTGTGCTTCTGAACATATCGTAATAGGAAAAGCGCTCCTAGCCACGTACAACGACGTTTCCAGACATAGGACTTTTTGAGTTATTTTCCCAAATCTCCAAAAAGTTTGTCGAAACATTTAGGCGACAGCCTGTTATTATAGCGTTTTTAATCTTGCACATTTTGCACAAAATAGACTTAAAGTGTAAAATCTGTAGATTTAGGAGCAAAAATAATTTCATTTTTAAAAAATTTTACACCCAAATTAGGCAGTATCAAGTATTTGTAAAAATACGGCAAAAAAATTGTTTCCCAGAGTATATTTTTTTTACCTTTATCTATTTTACTTTTGTCTTTATCTGTTTATCTATTTTACCTTTGCTTTTGAGCTATTTTATAATTTAAAATATAATAATCTAAAAATGTATCATAGAACAGTTCTATAATTATCTTTTTAAAAAACCAATTGCTTTTAATGAACAAATCTGGAAAAATATAATAATTATCGAAGCAAAGCATTTTTTGTGCCTACATGCATTCGAATGGTGCACGTATCATTTGGGGTAATCATCATACTGGAAATGTTCGAAATCTTAATTCTTCCTGACTTCTATTCAGCTGATCATTTGATATTTTATTATTTAGCTAGATTTCAGATTTACATACTAATTTAAAGTTGGTGAATATCAAGTTAATATCGGAATAAATAATAAAAAAAATATTTTTGACAATTTCTTTTATATATCCTTCCCAAATATAAATAAATTTTAACACAAAAGGATTTGAGACATTATGTATTTCTTTACTATTATAATTCAAGTTTTTTAACACCATAGTCAATGTCATTGGTTTCAAAATTTAAAAAAAAAAAATCACCGTTTTAAAGTTATATTTTAAATTTCTTTTCATTCGAAATGTCATCATCACAATAATTATTTCGTAATTTTATTTAATTTTTCAAAAGAAATTGTATAACTGTAATACTTGGTATTATTTACCATCGAAGACCGTAATTTTTAACTTGATGAATACAATGTTTTGTATAAGACAATCAGCGTAGCCATTTTGATTGGTAATAGATATGTTTTGTAATATATACTTTATTAATTTTATTTGCAATGATAATATATGTATGATTTTCCTCATCGCGTAACAGTGATATAATCCATTTTATGATATTACTCAGACCTGTATAATTTTTTGCCATACTAATCTTATTTTTCAATTTAAAATTTGTAGAAACAAATATTTTTTAAATTCAATTTAAACATTTCTTTTTACAGCAGCTGTAAGTATATACAGATGCGTAAATTAAGGATATATTCGTTTAATAACTTATATTACGTACTCAATTAAAAAGAAACTAAATGTAATTAGAATCGCATAATTAGGAAATAAAGAAAATTTGTAATTTGTCTCCTCATAAACAATTCTAAAAACGTTCGCCAAATAAAATATGTTATTCTTTTTCAAAATTCAATACGGTTTATAAGCTAGTAATACTTTTTAATCTTGACTCGTTTTAAACATCAGCCTAGTAGACGAAGGGAAAATAATTCCCTCATGGCCGATATGAAGTCAATTCAGTTCTTTTTGCGCCTAAAGACAGGAATGTAGCTTTCTTTTTAAGCCTTGATGTTTTCGAATGCGCGCGCATTCATTTTTTTCATGCTCTTTCTGCTTTTAGTGGCTTACCGTGCGCGGGAATGTCGAAGTAAATAAACAAATTATGGTATTCATATTAAAATGAAGTTTAGGATCTGCCATGCTAATTTTTATTTCATAATTGTTTTAAGTGCGACGTAAGTATTTAAAAATCTTATTTTTATATAAAAAATTTTTTATTTAAAAACTTTTTAGTTAATTTCGACATAAAGAATGCATTCTGTTAAACTGTTGCATGCATAAGGTTTTATTTTGCATTTCATCGCTGCTCAAAACTGACTTAAATCAGTATATATTACTCAGTTCCGATGCATTTCGGTTTGTTCATGTTATTTCATATTATTCTGTTATTTTTTCTTAAATATTTTTTATTGTTTTGTTTTATTGTTATTATATCTTTGAATATCTACCCATTGAATTCGAAAATGTATTTCAAATAGCTTACAAACTACTCAGTTTTTATTTATTTTTGTATGTTTGTAAACTGTTTTGCAATATAAATGGTTTATATTTAAAAAATTCAGTTGATATTTGATAAATGAAATTTAGATAAAGCATTTTTGTTTATTATACATTGTTTTTATTTGTATATTACATTTACAATGGTTTGAGCAATTATACTGCATTTTATGATCTTGAATATGAAAAGCAACATTATTACCTTTTGAATTGTTACAAATTCATTATTTTTTTCTGTTAGGTTGTTAATGATATACTAATAAAATGCTTTGAAAAAAATTTTTTTTTAGAAAACTGTTTTATAAATGACAGAAGTTTTTATTTTTTTTAAGTAAAATAATTATTTTGAAAAAAAGAAATTTTTTTTTAGTAAAAAATTGTTATTTCTGCAAAAATTTTCTAGGTTAACTTCAATGTTTCATATAGAAATATCAATACTAAATTTTTCAGTAATAAAAAAAACTTGCAAATTACTCTTCATAGTATAAAACTGTTTCTTGAACATTTAAATTATTTAAAGTATAGATTTTTCAAATAAATTTAAAAAACAAGATGGTGTATGAAAGATGTTTTTTCCTGCCCGTTGGAGTAAACCTGAGTGGGACCTTTGAGTCTTTTGCCATATATTCGAACCCTCACGTAAAAGGGTATGCAGGCACCGACCAGTCTGAGTTAATATTTGGTTTTTTCCCCCGAAAGTTTAAGTATTCATCTTAGAGGATTTATTTGAAATATTACAATATTAGTAAAAAAGAGTTGCTATTTTTATAAACGTATTTCATGGTCGAATCTGGATTTAATAAGTTACTGTATGTATTTGCTGTTGATCTTAATTATAACAAAATTTAGAATAACTTCTTCAGTTGTCGGTTACTCGTATTTTTCTTCTTTTTTTTTTATCAACTCACACATCTGTTTAAATTATTATTTTGTTCTAATTGTCATCATGGAGATTTTAGAAGAGCTCCAAGAATTACATATTTTTCCTTAATTTATAGTTAATCTAGAAATTAATTATGTTTTTCAGTAATTGATTTCTGTTCTGAGTATCATTATGCTCATTGCAAACTGATGCCTGGTCATACTAAAAAAAAAATTGTCTAATTAGGTATGTAGTAAGTAGAAAAATTTGCTATCTATATGAGATGTTAACATTGTTCAAAAAATTACTTTTTCAGTTTAAATGATTGAGTGGCAACTTTGATTCTAAAAAAATGTAAAATAATTTAATATTGTCTGTTAGTGTTATTTTCAGATTGCAGATGTGTAGATTAAATTCCTTTTAATTATTAATATGTTTTTTTTTATTTAACTGTTTAATTCCTGATTTTCAATCTATAAATTTTAAAAATGTTTGTATTATTTCTTTCTGTTTAGATAGTAGAGGGGTACGATTCTGGTTACTAAGTGGAAGTGAGTAAAAAAAAAAATCTTTCTTGTAGAAACTAGTGAGTATAATTTTTTTCTTTACATTTCACAGATTTACAATTTTTAAATATCTTTATTGTATAAAAGGTTATTTTTCAAAATCTTTTTGTGCTGACCTTTAATGTGTCAAAATATGCAAGAAATACATTGCAATGCAATTTATGTAGTTTTAATTTTAACCCCTTAACGCACGGATTTTTTGAAATGGAAAAAAACGGCCAAAAAGTTAAAAAACACACTTTAGAACAAGGTTTCCATTTTTTGCCACTCCTGGTTCAACTTTTCTTTTGGGGGACAATTTTGATATACTGCACTTTTGTTCCATGGAAAAAGGCTATATTTTATTCTTGAATAAATAAGTGTTATAGCTTACAATCCTATGTAAATGATAAATATCAATAAAACGATTTTTTTTCTTAGCTCTCACATCGTTATTTTCAACCTCAATTCTATTCGAGTGCGAAAAATTAGCAGCATAAAATGCAACATCACTCTAATTATCTCAAGTGTGCACAGTAAGGCCTGTTTAGCACACTCGAATTAACTCGAGCGCACAAGTTAAGGGCTTAATTGGTTCTCATGTCATATTTAAGCAAGCAATGTCTATATTTAAATTGCTATAATGCAAAACATTTCATTATTCACAAGGTCTGGAGAAATATTTTCTTTTTCAAAACTATACAAAAATATATCATACATCACAGTTAGTATATTTTAAGTGTTAAACTAGATTTTTTTGGATTAGTCCCAAGACATTTACGAGTTGAAAAAACTGCGAGGAAGTAAAATAGTTTGGCAGCTTTGAATTATTAGATGAAATATGTATTTATTTCTGTAGCCTTTTGTAAAAGAGAAAGTGAAATTTTTGTGTTTTTAACATCGATATTTTTTTTCCAGTGACTTATTTAACCAAAAAATTTTCTATAAGTAAAATAAACTCATAGCAACCATATTTTCACAAATGACGCAGATAAGACACTGGTGTCTTTTTAAATATTTTCTCTGGCACTCTAATTACAAGCAAAAGTATATTTTGGTATTTTTTAATTGTATAAAATAGCCAAATAATTACTAAAAAAAATCTGTTAGATTATTACTTTAAATATTTTCTCTGGCACTCTAATTACAAGCAGAAGTATATTTTGATATTTTTTAATTGTATAAAACAGCCGAATAATTACTAAAAGAAATCTGTTAGATTATTACTTTAAATATTTTCTCTGGCACTCTAATTACAAGCAAAAATATATTTTGGTATTTTTAAATTATATAAAACTGCCAAATAATTACTAAAGAAAATCTGTTAGATTATTACAATTATATTTGTACTAAAATATGAAATCCAAAAGAAACAAAAGCTAGTTTAAACTTTTTTCCATTCATATTTAAAAATATATCAATAGTTGGTTTTGTAAATTAAAGAATTAAAGAAAATTCAATGATGAATAACTGTGTCTATATGAGCTAAAGCTGCAATTAGATGCAAATTAGAAAAATTGTTTGGAAGTAAACAGTGTTTAAAAGATTTTACCATTAATGCAGAAAAAGACTGTATTTTATAACAATAAATTTTTTAAAATGGTAAATGTAATATTTTTCACTTATTGTGATCTAAAATAATACGAAATAAAGTAAGGCAAAAAAAAAAAAAAAAAAAAANAAAAAAAAAATATGGAAAATATGTTTAATAAAAATTCTGTGTCAAATGGTTAAAGAGCATTCCTGTTATTTTAAAAATTTTTTTTTCTTCCTCCAATGCCCAACTGGGAAATGACATTTCGTCAATACAGGCATCTAAAGGGCATATTAGTTGGCCACTCTTTCAGAAGCCCCATATTAGGTGGGCCTATATTTCTTTCACAGTAAGGATAGATAGTACCGAGAATGAAAGAACATCCATGCCTTGTCTGGGATTTGTACCCAGAATCTTTCTGATGCAAGGCCAGATCCTTGACCCCTACACAGATCAGTCCACATTTAAATTATTATGATTCTCACAACTTCTGATTTCAAATAAAGCCATCATGTTGTCAGAGTTTCAAGTAATATATTGTTTGAACTGCTGCATTTTTAATAAGTTGAAAACTTATTTCTTGATTAAAAAACTAATGTTTTTTTGGTAGTGCCTCAAGTTCTTTTCAGAAATTGCTGAACCAAACATTTTATTTTTATATTGTCTAAAATAATGTTTTTTTTTTATTCTGTCCTAACAAGTATTTCCAATTTTTGCCATTTTAGGTTTCAATATTTAATAGGTACTATGACATAGTAAAACAACTACACAGTTAAATGATTCAAGAATCCATTAGTATTTTTAGGTAGTATTTAACAAAATTTAATTTATCTCGATGCTGACATTCATTGAAATATTGTTTTTTCCCCTTCAAAATGGCTGCATAATGCAGCAATTTTTTTTTGTTAATTCAATTTAGATATTTTGTGTCATTGATCTAATGTAGTGTAGATCCTTGATCCATAAGAGAGATAGTATTTTTTTTTTAAAATAGTAAAATAATCTGGCAGTTGTGTAGTTTTTAAATTGTTAAAAATGCTCTATCTCACATATTTCATTATAAAGACTGAATAATGGTTACAAGAGAATGTGCACTGTCTCCGAAAGCTCTATGGCATACTTTCCCCCCTACAATATAATAAAAGTTGCTATTTCAATTTGAGCTGAGAAAATCTCTGAGATTACTTAGATATTATGCAAAGTATTAATCAGATACCATGGTTAAAATATGATATTTTTACAGTATATAAATCATTATATGAGCTGCCTTGCTAAAAAACAAATATTATATTTTACAACAGACTCAAAATACACAAACTAAACTTAGTGACGATACATAAAATTCAATTACTGCAACAGTAATAAATTGTAGAATAAAAATCTTACATTTTATTGACATTTTTTACAAAGGATAATTCTACAATAAATGGCAGGCTGAACCTATGAGGCAGGAGCATTGGTATTTCTAAGAAAATAGGAAGGTAAGATCCTGAATTATGCCTTAATGGATAATAGTGACTTTCGATGTAGCTGTTATAGATGTGCTATTTCTGCTATATTTATGATTAAGCATCGATAGCAAGTCTGTACAATATTTTCACAATGCTTGGAATTGAGAATCTTGGCGCTTGTCCATTTGGGTCAAATGAAATTTTTAATTTCCCTTCCTTCCTGAAAAACAAAATTTTTGTTAAGATCAAGATTTGTTTTCAACTAAAGTCAGCTTACAATTTAACAGTGAATTCAATCCCTTCATATTTTATCTTCTTTCTTTTCAATAACTATTTACAGGGATGATTTCATTGTAGTAAAAATTGCATTTAAGCAAGATAAATAAATTAAAATATATATTATTAAAAACTTGGTGCCTTTCTAAAATTGTCATGGATTAAAAAATATTTCTTCAAACACCTAACATATTTTCATACACGAACTCTCCTGGGAACATGCAGGTTTCCCTGAAAAATATAGAATTTAAATTGCTTTTTCGATTTATTTTCAATATTAGTTTAATCAAAGAGTTCACCTCATCACAGTCTTGGACTTTCTCCTGCTGTGAAAACAAGAAAAAACTCATTTCAAAGAGTTTTATAAACGAGTTTTATTGTCAAGGAGTCATATAACTTCTTTTGGTACTTCTTTAGCTAACCGGAGTCAAACCCTGTCCTAAATGTTAACCCCACCCCCGCTACTTGAAATAGTTTAATCTCGAAACCATTTCCATCGACAGTCCTCTAGACATTGGGCGAGAGGAGTTCTTTAAATTCGACAGACAGACAGTATGCTAAAACTAAATTTTGTTTTAAAATATATTATTGATTATTTTCTAAAAATTCATAATTATTACTTTCTTAGTGCTAGTCTTACTTCTAGACCATAAAGATCCAATCATTTGATCAAAAGTTATTGTGGGTGATCAGTTTTTCCCCCGGTGCACTGTACATCTCATTTCAGTTGAACAGTTCTAGAGGACGAATATCATTGACATATTTATAAGAATTTCTCTTCTCATTTTTTTAAGAGAGTAGTATGTTCACTTAATATGTAATTTGTACTTTATTGGAGTGTAAATTAAAACAAACAAAAAAATACATTGACTAAAAATCAGTGGACTGGAAAAGGTTAATAACCATATTTAATTATTTTTTCAATTTAATTGTTTAGTATAATATTCAACAGATTTACTTATTTGATTTTATAGTGTTTTGAGTTTTATATATATATATTTTTTAATTTCAGTTAATTGCATCTAGGAATTAAAGTTTAAATATGTCTCCCGACTTGTGGAAAGAGCTTAACACAGCCCTTCAGTATCAGCTGAAGCCTAATGGTTATTCTGGCCATTTATTGAGCCATTTTGATGCCAAAAAAACTCATCTTGAAGACATAATCAAAAGAACTGCTCTGATGAGTGAAAGTAATTCCGTCTTGATCATTGGCTCCAGTGGAAGTGGGAAAGCTGCATTATTAGAATGCGTCGTAGAAAAAGTGTTCCAAGACCGGGCTGTTTGCGATAACATGTTGCAGGTTTCTCTGGATGGTATGATACATATTGATGGTAACACTGCTTTGCAAGATATAACTCGCCAGCTCAAATTGCAAGAAGTGGAGGATGCACCATTGAGAAGTTTTTCTGAGAAGCTTCGGTTGCTGTTGGATACTCTAAAAAGTGGAACTAAGAAAAGTAAATCCGTTCTGTTCATTCTGAACCAGTTTGATCTGTTCTGCAAGCATAAGAACCAAAATCTTCTTTACAATCTTTTTGACATAGTACAATCTCAGCAAACTCCAATCTGTGTTGTTGGTGTGTGTTGCCAACCTGATATTTTGCAGAAATTGGAAAATAGGGTTAATTCTAGATTTTCTCATCAGAAAATTCTCCTTTGTGAGAGTATAACTCTAGAAGATTACATTGAGTCTGCCAAACATTTCTTATCTTTGCACAACTTTGAAGATGCCAAGTTCCAAAAGCGTTGGAATTCAGAAATTGCCAGTTTGTTTAAAGAATCTGAAGTAAAAGATATTCTTGAGTGGCTCTTAAATCGTCAAAGAACTTTACGTGCATTGAAGAATCTTTTAACCTATGCTGTTCTAAACATGAAAAGATCCCAACCGAAGCTTACTGTTGAGGACATTCAAACTGCTTACAAGAAATATTTTCCCGATTATAAAAGTGAGCTTATTCTTGGGTTATCTGTACTTGATGTGTCGTTAGTTGTTGCAATGACTCATATAACTGAAATTTATGATGGGGAACCATTTAATTTTGAAATAGTTTTTAGTGAGCTGGATAAATTCTTACGCAATAGAATGAAATGGACTATTGAAAAAGCTGTAGTGAGAAAATCTTTCGAGCGCTTATTGCGGATAGAACTAGTTAAATCTTGTGGCGATTCTACTTCTTGCGAATTGAGAAATTACATGCCTGTTAGATTGATGATAAGACCTTATGAAATTAAGAAAATCTTAGGAAAATATCAAAATTTGCCTGGTGAATTAAAAAATTGGATTGAATCATCATTGAATCCATAATTGAATCATATTTAAGTTGCTGTTTAGATGAAAGAATTTTGAATTTAGTTAAAAAAAAAGTTGTTTTTAATAAAATTCTCAATTTTAATTGTTATTTTATCTTAAGTTTCATTTTTGTATTTGATTAAGTATATTTTGTAATTTTGTAGCTATAATAGCTTTTCTGGAAAATATTTAAAGTATTTAATAGCATTTTTTTTTTTTTTTTTTGAGAAAAGTTTTTCAATTTTCTTTGTATACAGATATTATAATGCTGTGGTTTCAAATTGTAAGCCTATAATTAAATTAAGATGCATTAAATACAGATACAACTAAGTTAAAAATAAATTAGCTAATAATAAAAAGAACCATTTTATTGTATTTAACTTAGTAAAGTTCCATAATTGCCACACAATATGTGATCTTTCATAAAATATACCACTGATAACAATACAATTAGTTCCAATTATTAATGGCAAAGTTTTTGAATAATGATTTTTGGAAGATTCTTTTATTATAAAAGAACTAAATAGCATTTTTTAAATGTAAATACAAGTGAAAAATTAAAATCAAATATTTTCTTATTGGCTTCAAACTGTAAGAAAAGAAATAAAAAGTTAAATATTTGTGAAATGACTGTTCTTTTAAAACTGTAACTCACCATAATAAAATTATTGTACAGTAGAGCGCCGATTATCCGAACTGCTCGGACCGAACGTGGTACGGATAATGAAAAGTTGTTTAAATGATAATTATTTATGCACTAACTTCCCTTTGCACTTTTTCCAGGCTTAGGACTGGCAGTACTATCTAAAATAACTCTGGCGTGTTTAAAAGTTTTTTTTCTCCATTTTTAAATATTTATTTATTTATTTTTATTTCGATTTTTTTAAAATCATATTTCAGCTTTTTTATAATTTTTTTGTGAATTACTGATTTTACCACTTTTTTTAAATTATTTTCCATTTCAAAAGAAATCCAGCAAAGACTTTTTTTTCAAAGAAGATACTCTTTTTTGAGCAGCCATATCCCTTATTCTTTTTTAAATAAATCAACTGAACTGGATCAGCATCATTTTGACGCTCTAGCCAAATCATTGCAGTATCTAATGAATTGCATGCTTCTATATGAGAAGGTCCACTATCTTGAACTTGAACTCCTACTTCTTCCTCTTCGTCTGTGGAGTTCCAATTCCAATTGGAAGATAATTTTCCTTTGAAGAGTGCTAAAGGGGTATGTAGGTTTAACTGTATAACAATACATGTATTATGTATGGCTTTCTAAATTTAGAAAAATTGTCAATAAGTTAAATATTCTAAACTTTAAAAAAAAAAAAAAAAAGAATTCGGATAATCGGCTTTCTACTGTATTAGTAAAAATCATTATTTTTTAAGCTTTCATAAATGAAAATTGAATTACCTCATTTTTCAGTTATTGTGCAACAGAAAGAATTTTTTCACATGCAGTTAACCCTTTACAGGGCAATTTTTTTGGCCATTTTTTTGGTAATTAAAAATATCTCAAAGAAAATTAAATTCTATTTTTATTTTGTTTATAAATTGTAGGTAACTGAATAAATTTTCTTCAATTAGTTACCTTCCTTAGTTCATTTAAGTGTAAGTCCAAAAGTTTTCAAGTTTAAGTCATACAAAAAATCAATATTAGCTAGACCTCGTTAAATATTATTATTTTATTTTAATTAAAAATTTTTTTTTTTATCCTAGCTATCAAATTATTAGGATCTCATTTTTAAAATCTGAAATACAATAAATATTTTTTTGCGATTTAAAATAAATTGTTATTATTTATATCCCCATTTAATTTTATCGAATTTGTATGCGCTCGAAATTGGAGATAAACAAAAATAAAAATTTACTTCCGAATATAATTCTAAAAGCTAAATTCTAATTAAATGTAATCTAATACATTGTGTCCCTTTAACCAAGACATAGAAATTACATTTACAGAGTCAAAAAGAACTGGAGAACACTTCTCCCGAATTTCGCAACGAAATTAATCCATATTCTCATATTTACCCAATCTCTCATTTTTGGCTATCCAAAAATACTTATATATTGCTAAACACTTCTTTCTTAAATGATCTCTTATTAGTGTAAACAGTGCTCTTCATTAAAGTTGCTAAGGGTAGCAGTTGATTTATTTTCCCCATCTTGCTATTTGAAATGTGATCACACTGGAGGCAGGGAAACGGTTGCCATGGCGACCGAGGAGGAAGGGGATGCGGGGGCGATTCAAGAGGAGGGGTTGGGGGGGGGAAGCAGCTACTTTGGAAAAGGAACATATCCTCAGGATAAAGCACGTCACTGAAAATAGCTACTGCATCATTCCGATCCAGTTTATCTTTCTTACAAGTTGTCTGCGTATCAGACAAAAACCTGAGTAATATCGATTTTTAGATTCTGTCCCTCCCCCCCTCCTTTCGCATACTTTTTTCCCCTTTTATAAAATATTTTATCCCTTTCTTTTTCCCCTTTCACCCGAATACTTTCTTCCGTGATTTTGTTTCGTAAACTAATTGGCTGAGAGCAGATTGTGTTGAGTTGAAATTGTTTATCTATGAAGGGATTTTGTGAGTTCTTTTCTCAAACAAGTAATTTGCTTTTAAGGTGGGATTTGTATTGATAATTGTATTAGCTCCTTGTTATGTGGAGACTTTATTAACTTTTACTGCCGCTAATTAGAATGGAATTATTATTTGTAATTTTTTTTTTATTATTTCAAATTGTATTCGAAATTGAAATTGTTTGGTATGCTAATTGTGTTCAACAAACAGCCCTGCTATTATTACATCTGATTTATAATGAACTGAAAATATATATTTGCCGTCACATTTTTTTATTGTGAAAAATACAACTTTTTTTTTATTAAATAAACAAAATTTTTATTTAAAAAAATTTCTAGTTTTTTTTTAAAATTTAAATTTCAAAATGTTTAAGGACTTTTTTCTTCGGAATGACTTGTGTTAATTTTTTATGACCTGCATTATTTTTATGTTAATACTAATAAAAAAGCTATTTGTTTTGTACAGAGTTGTCAAATTTTTATTGCAAAGAATTATTTTAATAAATTTATGAAAATAATTTTTATTAAAACATAAAATTCTGCAACATTTTTTATACATTTTTTCCCAAACTTTCGATATATTTCTGCTCTATATTATTATTATTATTTGTTTTTTGAAAGAATTAATTTAATTCTGTATGTCCTACAATATTTTAAGATGATTTTTAAGGCATAAAAGTGTTTTATAAACTTTTTTAATTGCGAGAAATTTGATTTTTTTTTTTAATAAAAGAAACAATTTACTATAAATTAAAATTTTCCTATATTTTTTATTGGTTTATTTTTTAATGACTAAAGTTGTTCAAAATGTTGGAAGATTAATATTTTCTTAAAAATAATCATAGATTTCTGTTCATTCCATACAATATGTAAACAAACAAATGTTTGAAGAAAGCATATTTTTGGGGGTAATAAAATACTTAACGAATTACATAGCCCCACAAATTTACAAACCTCGTTTTTGCTATTTTCTTTTAAAGAAAAAGATTCCAATATAGGCAATAAATTTTTTTTTTATTTAGAAGTATTTTCAGAGATAGGTTAAAAAATTCAGAATAATCTCAGTCATTAAGACCTAATAATCTCGTTAAATTTTAAAATTTTTTTGTTACTTTACCGTGTTGCTAAGCAACAAAACATATATAATCTTCTAAATTATATTTTTTGTAGGAGAGGAAATTTGCCTAAGGGTCGTAATTTTCCCGGTGGGTTTTAGTGCTTTTTTAAAAAAAAATTATTGTTAAAGTGACGTTAGGTTTATATTAGTTGAAGACAAGATTATAATTTACTCTCTGGCTGGAGAAAAATATTTTAATTTTTTTTGTGAAAAGCGGAATTAAAATTCCTTTTTTTTTTTTTTGTTCAAAAATAAATAAATAAATTTTAAAGAAAAATATCAGTTTTTATTACCTTATTTCTTTAAATTTAAATCAATTTATGTCCGTAAGTATATAAAGGTTTCGAAGTTTTTAAAAATATTTTTATTATTTAATGCAATTTGTTTTCATTTATTATACCCTAACAATAAAAAAATATATATATCACACGAGTTGTACAATATATATATGTATATATATAATCTTTTTTTAAGAATTATCCGGTTCTTCCAGATTTTTTTTTTTTTTTTTTTTTTTTTTTTTTTTTTTNTTATTTTTTTTTTTTTTTTTTTTTGTTATTATAATTGCGAGAAAATAGAATTATCGTAATGAACGAAAATAATTTCCCCTGTGAAATGAAATTCAAAAATATTTTTTCTAATCTTAAAACTGCTTCAACATTTTTAAAATTAAAATAAAATATTGAGAAATTATGTTTTGAAAAAACAAACGAACTTTTGTACAATTTTTGATTGAGAGAAATGTAAAATTATTATTAATAATTAAAAATATTTTGCAATAAAATCTTGTGATATTTTTTTTTAACTAAAAACGATCGAAATGTTTAATGACATTAATTTTTTGGAAAATACAAGTTTAATTCTTTGTGAAATGGAAAAGAATATTTAAAAAAAATATTTGGTTTGAGTAGTCTTGAAAATTTTGTTATTGCGAGAAATATAAGAAATATTTTAAGATATATAAATTATAACAATTTGTACTGAAAAAAAAACGAAATATATTTTCATTCCTTTTTTTAAAAAATTAAAAATGTTTAAGCTAATCCCATTAAGCCAATATTTTTGAGATGAAAGAAAAAAAAAAGGCCGATTTAACAAGATTTGATTTTTTTATAGCGGAAAATATAGAACTATTCTAATTTAATAAAAGCAATTTGCCCTTAGAAATAGAATTCTTAAATATAAATTTTTTTTCCTTAATTTTAAAATGGTTAATAAAATAATTCTTTTGGATTAAAACCAGCTTAAATCCTTTAAAACCTTCATTATTAAAGAAAAAATATTCATTTTTTTTAAAAAAAAGTTTTTGTATAGAAAAAGGAGTTTATTCAGTTTTTTCAATAACTATGGTGTAAAATATATTGTCTGATTTTCTGCTTATATCGGGGCCACCGTGTTGAGACAAGCAACCACAGCAGGTGCTGCTCATGACAGTTCACTGCATAATTTTTTCTCTGAAAAAAATTGCAAAAACGCGAGAAAAAATAATTTCTAGAAAAATCTACGCAGTTATGTAATTTTTTCGAAAGTAAGTAAATAATAATAGAAGAAAAAGATAAGTTGGGAAAAAAATAATTTAAATTTCATCTATCAAGTAATTTTTATATAAAAAAAAATATCTCGATAGAAAAGGAAGATCATTTTTAATGAGAAAAAAAAATGAATAGTCTATTAGATATATGCGTGCGTTGTGCTGCCATCTAGTGGGAATGCCGAAAACTTGTAAAGTATTTATTTGGAAAATACAAAGAAATAGTTTGTTAAAATGCCACCGTTTGGAATAAGTGGTGGCTTATCCATATTGCTCCACGCCTTTCAATCTATTCATGAAATTTTTTTTTGTTTTCTTTTCTTGAACTTTGAGTTATAAGTTGATTGGACGCAGGGTTGCCACAGTCTGGGAAAATTTAAAGAGTGGGGACAATTTTTTATAAGATTGTCATAAATTTGTGGCTTTAATTTCTTGCCAATTCAGGATTTCAGTTGATTAGTTGTAACACAAAAAAAAAAAACATCTAATTTACAAATTTTTTTGTTCCATGGTAATTAGTTAAAGCATTTTGTTTCCACGACCTTTTTCTACCAGTGATTTTTTTTCTCCAACAAATGCGTTTACATTTCTCTGGAAAGGGAATCTGTAAAATGAATCACACTTTATATGCAGTTGATAATTTTTCTTCATTTACCTAGAGACAGAAAGGCAAACAATTATCATTTATTTGAAACTTTTTATTGATGATTTTCGGATTAATAAATTATAATTTGAAAACTTATATTTTTTCGATTTTATTTATACGTTTTTTGCATAGGGTAGAAGTGGCTAGTGTAAACACAGAGCTGTAATGTAGAAAAATGGAATATTTATGTTTTTCACACGATTAGTTCTATGTAAATTTTGAAAACAGTGGAAAACTGTATTACATTTTTAAATGTAAATGCATGACAAAACTCTTGGCAGTTAATTATCAAATTAATAAAAAAGATTTTTATGGTGAAAAAGTAACTTCTGGATTTACTTTTTAATTGCTATTTCAGATTTTTATTCATTTTTTTTTCTTTTGAAAAGATAATAAGAGTTTACGATTTTATAAATTTTTAAAAATTTATGTAAAAAATTATATAATGTATTAAATTATGTAAAAACTTTATAAATTTTTACATAATTTAATACTATTTTTTGAGTCTTCTTTTTAGTTAAATAATTATGAGTTTAATCAAACAAATAATTCTAAGGGGACAGTGTAGATAAGGGATAAGGAGTCAATATTAACAGGTTTTCCACGAATCTGTTATTGATAGCAAATTTACGTTATTGCCAGCAAGAATTTTCTTACGACACCACTTTAACGTCTGGCTGGGCAAAGTCTTCATACAGACAGATATTGGCAATCGAAATGAGCTACAGGTGGTGCAAAGCAGAACTCCCTACCTATGGCAACACTTTACATACTTTCACCATTAGCATGTGAATAGTTATAGAGGAAAAGGTACGTTAGTTTCTGTCTTGATTTTCAAATAGACTAACAATTTTTAGTTAAAAAACTAAATGGAACTCAAAACAGCATTAAACATAGTTCTTAAAAGTGATATTTTAGGTAATATTTTTGACAATTAAAATGCAAAAATATTATTGGAATGGGAAAATATATCGTATTATATTACCATACAACTGAGCAAAGGAAGAAAGGGAAGGGAGAAGGGTTAAGACATGGAATCGGTCTTCTCCCCAGATGGCGTTGCGATCGCGAATATTAAATCTTACAAAATAACCTTAGTGGTGGATATAAATATATTAAATTATCGAAGTTTTCTCATTTAAGTTACCACTATTAAATTGTTCTAAGAATTTTAGGCACCCTGATACAATATTTACATAGTTACTGATGCAAAATTCGGGTACCTGCAAGTGACATCATCGTAGGTAAATCGAGGCATTCGGAGATTCAGAAGTCAATCAGGTTCAACACACAGACGTGACGTCGTTTACAGGTATCCAATTAAATCTGATTTAAATCAGACATAATCACATCACTTTTTGTCGAGTTGCAAATATCCGGTTGTAGATTCCTGCAATATTTAATGTGCTAGTGTAGTGATACAATTAGGGTAAGAACTATTTGTTAAATTTTGTCATTATTTAAAAACTTATCCAGGCTTAAAATTTTTTTAAATTTCCAATACATCGCGGTGGCCAAATCATTGTAAATCAAATTTATTTAAAAAATGAAATGACAAAGCATGACATTTTCTACAAATTTTAATATTCAGGAAAATTCTGTCTTTAAAATATTGTTAATTGGCTTTAACTAAAAGATAGGTAAGATTATTTACTCAAGAATTGTATCATTTTGCTTTTTATATGACCGGTTTATAAATAACCGACCCAATTCTAAGTTTGCGACTATCATTGTTCACCTTCGAAGCCTTGTAATTTTGAACCTAACCTTAAATACAAGGAATTTCTTGAATCAAGCATTGAAACAAACTATACTTCTTGGAGGACTTTTTTGTTGGAACTAATCCTCGTTTACGTTACATGGAGAAGAAAATCACGAAAATCTCCCACGGTTAGCCCAATGGCAAGGAGATTCTAACCTATGATCCGTCTTATACTGAGGATATTGAACGTCAGCACTGTGATCTGTGTTTGCTGGGATCAGAATTTGTATTAACCACCCACCTCTCGGATTCGAACCTGGGTCAATTTATTAAAAAGCGAACGCTCTATCTCCTGAGCCACCGCGGCTGAAGACTGTATTAATCGACTAAATCACCAAAATTTTGGTTTTACTTCCTTTTTTTCATAGATAATAATTAGTGCTATACTATCCGCATAGCATGGGGCTTGTGGTATTATAAAATCCTTCTTTATTTTTCAGGAGAAAAAAAAAACGAAATATTAAACGAAGTATGAATCGAAATAAGCTTTTGTACAATTCAAAAATGAAGATAAATGTTCAAATTTTAATGGAAAAAATTTAGATGAGTTTAAAATAATAAATGGTGAGCCGATTTGGCAAATTGATAAAAAAATGTTTGCATATTTTACTTTTTGGAAGATATGAAATAAAAATTTCTGATGATTAAAAATTCATAATAGGATATAAAAATTTCAGAATACCTGCTTGATGTTCGAAAATTAGTTTACTGTTATTAAAAATAAAAAGATCTTTCAAACTATTTATTTTAAATTTTTTTTTAACCCGATTAACGCGTATTTTTCAATATCCAATTTTAATTCCGAATCTTTTAAGTGCTTATAATCGCATGCAATTACAAACATGCGATTGATAATTCACCGCCTTTCGACACGCTTCAAAGTTTTATAAAAGTTTCTTCTTAAATAAAATACAGAATTAATTATTCCTACCTCATCAGAATATTATTAATTTTGACACATTACCTAATCCCCTTACAAATTCACAATATTGTGAACCTTAAACTATTTCTGCTTAAACGCAAAGTTTTCGTTAGCCAGGACCTCATAATTATGCATTCAACTTGTATCCGATTTTTAATGCCTTTTCCCCTGAAGAAATAAAATAATTTGGAGACTGATCGACGCGCTACGTTTTAATGCGATTATCTTTAATTATGTGAAGGCCTGAACCTAGACAGAATAATTAGGATGTTGCTAGGAATGTATAATGTCCTAGTTGATTATCGATTTAATACCTTACCCTCCCCCATTTTCTCTTCCCTTTTAAGCGAGGTTTATTCTTAGAAGAGTTAGATTTTCTACTCTGTTGGAATTTTAAGCCATTGAACAAAGGACATATATTTTATTATCGTCAGTATTTTTTTTTTCCATCGAAAACTTGTGAAAAATTATTGCATTTATTCATTATTCCAAGGCTTTTTTAGAAACTGTAACTCACTTAATGTTCTAAATTCGCCATTTTGTTATTCAGAAATCGTCTGCGAAGAAAGGGTTTATTTTCGTTCTGGTTGAGTGATTTTTTCACAACTTATTGTTATGGGCGAGGTTTTAAAGCAAGGAAATCTTAGCAGAGACGCTAACTGAATAACATATGAAGTCTAACTCGTATCATATGGTTTGACAGATGTTTTTGCTTTGAAGTTTTATGCCACTGATTTATTATTTATCTCAGTTTTCGAAGAATGTGGCGTTCGGGGTAACTTTTTGTAGCCATTGTTTGCATACATTTAGAACTCGTTGAACATGAATTGAAATAATAACTTCTGTACTTATAAACAAACAGTTATTTATTAAAAACAATCTACAGTTACTCAGAAAAAGTTTTTTTATGTTGTAAAATTTTAATTAAAGGAATTTTTAGTTTGTTGCTATTAATATCTTAGTTGATTATCAATAAAGGAGTGCTTTAGATTTTTTGCGGCTCTGGCCGAAACATTGCGGCATTTTATCAAAATTATGTTTTATTTAAAATACATGTATTAAGCATTGAATATTTTTATTTCAATTAGATTTTTTTTTCAATTTCTTTTCTCGTTAAGCGATCAAAACTCTGATAAAATGTATAGATAATATTTAATATCATTTAACAACAATACTGCATCTAAACAATTTAACACTACTAATAATAAAAAGATAAATATTACATTTAATTATGGCAAACTAATTACTGAATAAATGAAGTCAGTTACTTGTTTCTTTCAAACTCAAAACCTTAATGAATTGCAAAGACAGAAAATGGATTTGTCAAATGAAAAGTTAATTAATTTAGATCAGAAAGCATTTTCAAATTAAATTATTCTCGGCAGAACAAGTCTTTATTCTTTAATTACTAATGGATACATTGACTACATATTTAATAAGATTTGAAATTACATATTAAAAATTAATATGTATACTTGAAATATATTTGCTGATAGTGAAACAACAAATTATTTTATATACTGCAATGAGCATTAAAATATGAAAATCACATGAAAAAAATTGTGAAATATTATCATATAAAAGTTACATTTTTATCTACATTTAAGTTCTTGAACAGAACAAAAAATCTTACTTCGTTTTCATAATTTATTAAACTTTTCTTCATTATGAGAATAAAACGTTTATTATCAGTGAGATTTGATATCAGTGTTTTATTAAGCCTTAATCCTTTTATTAAGCCTTACCAGCCTTAAGTCTATAGTTATTAGATAATGCACTATAGTATAATTGATATTTTCTACACAAATCTATGATTTTTTTAAAGAAGTATAATGAATCATATAAATCAATGTTTTTTAAAATTAAAATCTTTTTTTAATCATGCCAACTCTGCTTTTTATTTTTCTTAATATTATTCGCAGTAATTCTTAGGGGTTGCTCTCCAATCAAACAATGCAAATGGGCAAGAATTGAAAGTTTTAATATAACTAATTTCTATGACATCAAAGTTGAATTTACACTATTATTTTAAAAATTAAGCACCTGATATAAAGGATTATTAACTGAAATAAAATTAGACAGATTTGGAAATATAAATTAAAATAAATAGTATTAATATTTTATCCTAGGAATAGGAAAAATATATTAAAAATTCTTTCATTTATTCACTATTCCAAAGCCATTTCAGGAACTGTAACTCAATGTTCTAAATTTGCCATTTTGTTTTTTAGAAATCGTTTTCTAAGAACAAAAGTTATTTTCATTCTGGTTGAATGATTTCTTTCCAACTTAGAGTAATGCAAGAAAATCTTAGTAGAAACACTAACTGAATAGCATATGAAATCTATTTCGTATAATATCATTGGACTGAAGGTTTTTTTTTATGTGATTGGTTTATTATTTATCTCAGTTTAAGAAAACTGTGACGTTCGGGCTAACTTTTAATTGCCACAAAATTTAATACTCGTTTAACATGAATTGAAATATTTTCTTTATTTTCATAGCAAAATTTCTTATAAACATGAGGTACAATTACTCATAACATTATTCTCGTATTGTAGAATTTTACAGAAGGGTATTTTTTTAAAAATATATTTGTGAGCAGAGCCTGAATTACCACCCCCAATTTTAATGAAAATGTTTACCTATTAGAAACAGCTCTTTGTAATATATTAGTAAAAATTGCCTGAATTCAGGCAAATGTTTTATATAAAGAAATCCTTTAATCTAATATGGACAGAAAACAACGAAAGTTAGAAAGCAATAACGTATAGAAAAATTGGAATCACATCTACGATTTTTCATTGGTTATTGCATTAAAGATAAATTAAAAAATTATAAAATTTCTATATATTACAGAATTTTAAGGATATTTATTGGTTATGTAGAATTATTAACTCTAACAACTAAATAATTTATTAAATTTTTGCTGTTAAAATTGATCAAATTTTTTTAATGTCATTGCTATTTTAATAAAAACAAATTGAATTTGCTAAACAAAATGTTCATTAATGTTAGAATAATGAGTTGAAGAAAAGTTCACCAAATAACTATGTGGGCTTTATCGTTTGCAAGTTGAGTTCTGGTTTAAAATCAGAAATATGTTATTTAATATTTGTAAGCATTAATATTTTTTTTTATAAATTTCAATACTTAAATATCTTTTAAAGTTCATTTAGACTTGATAGCAAGAGATCGATTTTTTTTTCATTTTTGTTTAAGGCTTATTTCATCATTAATTATTAAATTCGTAATTTTTAAAATACTGTGTTTGCGAAAACTGTCTCTCATTTATTAATATTTATAATTTATTCTAGCATAAATAAAAGTTTATTGTTGCTAGCAATAATTTTATAAGAACAAACTTGTTAGAATCTCAAAACTTCTCAATGTAAACAAAGAAAGGAGATCAAATAAATATTTACAATTTTCAATTATTTATTATTTTTTTTATAAATATTTTTTGTAAACATTTTTATTCATGTTTACTATACAATTTTAGTTTTTGATACATAATTTTTTCATTTACTTTAAGAATACAATCTTAAGTTCTCATTGCAAAATTTCATATAAATTTCAGTTTCAAGAAATATTTCTACTATAAACTGTTAAAATCTTATACTTGCCTAGTTTTTTTATAAGTTTTGTTTAAACTTATATTAAAATATTTATTCTGCAATAGTTTTGTGATTCGTGTTTTTGATAGAATTATATATATGCTGCATAATCAAATGAATTTCATTACATATTTTAAGGTAATTTTAAGTAAACAGAGGACCCTTAAATACTTTTTTTCTGCTTTCAATACATTTATTACATCAAAGAATCATTTATAATTTTTCAGATATAATTTATTAATGATGGGAAATAATGAACGTGGAAAATTTAACAAGAAGGAAGCCTCAAACGAATGGTTATTAATTTATTATTCAATTTGTTTAGTTATTTAAAAATTGGACGAAATAATACACTAAAAGACACATTATTTGATTTAATTACATTACAAAGACCGAGTATTTTAACACGAAGCAGATAAAGTTATTGAATCGATTTGAAGCATATGTAGAGAATTATTGATTTAGTATCTTGATACAACTGCAAAATCTATTCATGCATACGATAAATAAAGAGTAAAAGATAATTATTTGTTAATTTTGTACCTTAATAGAACTATAAAATCTATTTATGCAAACAATAAATAAAGAGTAGATGATTAGCGTGAATTTTGTATCTTAATACAACAATAAAATCTATTCATGAATACGATAAATAAAGTGTAGAAGATAATTAGTCGTTAATTTTGTTTTTTAATACAACCATAAAATCAATTCACGCCTACGATAAATAAAGTGCAGAAGGTTAGTCATGAATTTCGTATCTTAATATAACTATAAAATCTATTCATGCATACGATAACTAAAATGTAGAAGATAATAAGTCGTTAATTTTGTATTTTAATACAACTATAAAATCGATTTCCACATACGATAAATAAAGTGCAGAAGATTAGTCATGAATTTTTCATATCTTGAACTAAAAAATCTATTCATAAATACGATAAATAATGTGTAGAAAATAATTTGTTGATTTTGATACAACTTTAAGAAATAATTCTCAGAAAATAACTAATCATTGGTTTTCATTGAACCACACTGAATTGGAATTGATAAATGGTTTGATTTATTCATGTATAATTGTTGTTTTTGATGCATAGTCAAACTTATTAACCAATTGCAAAATTAAAAATAATATTAATTTTATTTTTCATCAGACAAATTTTTATTTACAGAAAATACACTTATTTTAGACTCATAAAACGCTTGTTAATGAATAGAGTAATAATTATCATAATTTGCTTTTAGTTGTAACTTTTTCAGTAGGTTTTGTTTAAAACTTTATACAAATTTTAATTTATAAAATTCATTCGTTCGTACAGACTCAAATAACATGAAGTCTGAAACATTTAGTATACTCAAATTTCATTTCATTCTAAGTTAAATTTCACTGAATATTAAAGTTCTAAACACTTGTTTATTAATTTATAATGCATGTATCCACATTGGGTTAATTTATATAAATTTAATTTAGAGTTTACTTTGAAATAAAAACTTAATCTTCATGATTTAAAGAGCACTTCGTATGGTTTGAACTGTGTTTCAATGGGCAAGTATTTTAACATGGTGAATGAAGCTTCGTATTTTGTCGATTTAAATATGTGTGGGGAAGAATTCATCGTGGATTTGCATTCATATTCAAGCAAGCAAATTAATAAAATGGCTTTGCAAAGAAATAATTTATATGACATAAAACTATTCTAACAAATACGTTTTGCAACTTATAAGTTTTAGTTCCACTGAGTGCATCTTTATTAAATCTAGGTGTATAATTTAAATTTTTTTATGAAAATAGCTTTAAAATGCAGTTAATTTATGTATTTAATTGATAATTTTTAATTGTATTTATATTACATTTTTAATAACAGTTAGAATATTTAGTCTTAAATTACATTTAATATATAAATCTTTATTTATTGATGCATAATTTTTAATTGCTCGCAAAGACATAGTTTTTTTAAAATTTAATTTGTAGCATTAATGCATAATGTATGCATAATTTTGTATAAAATGACAAAATTGTATATTATACGTAAGTTTGTAGTATTATACATAATATATAATTGCATTTAATATATAATTTTTAGCTTTTGTGCCATAGTTTTTAACCTTATTTAATATGTAATTTTCATTTATTGATTCATAATTTTTAATTGCATTTAATGAAAACTTTTTAGTTTTTATAATCTTTAGTTGCTACAATTAAATAATTTTAATTTATTGACATATAATAATAAATAAATATAATTTTTTGACACGTAATGTGCAAAAAATGTTCTTATTTGGGGCTAATTGGAACAATAATAAGCTTTATCCACATAAAACATTTTTCTAAAGCTTTTTTTTAAATATTTCTTCAAATTTTAATTCGCTAATATAAAATAAAATCATATGAAGTTTGGTATACTCGATAAAATTTCTTTACAAAGATAAATTAAACTGAGCAGAAAAGCCTCAAACACTTGCTTATTAATATATTATACGTATATCCACTTTAGAAGTCATTTATTTATGTTTAATTCAGAGTTTACTGTAAAATAACTGCATAAAATTATGCTCCAAAGAACACACTGTATGGCTGAGTTAAACTATTATGACTAAGTATTTTAAGGTTAAGTTATTGAAACAATTTGAACCACGCGTAGAGAAAAATTAATCGTTGATTTTGCATTCTCAGTACAGCCATAAAATCTATTCATCCAAACGATAAATAATGTGCGGAAAATAGCTAGTTAATTTTGATACAATTCTAAAATCTATTCATACAGATGATAAATAATGCGTATAAAATAATGTATCATTAATTTTGATACAATTATAAAATCTATTGATGAATTCGATAAAGAATTGGTTGAAAATAAGTAGCTGTTGATTTTGATACAAATTTAAAATCTATTCATGCAGACGATAAATAATTTATGTTTTTTTTGAATTGCAAATAATTGCAAAAGTTTTAACTTATTGATGTATAATTGTTTATTATGCATAGTCTTTAGTTTAACTTAAGTCTTTAGTTTAACTTAAGTCTTTAGTTTAACTTAAGTCTTCAGTTTAAATAAATTTAATATATCAATGATAATTAAAAAATTAATATTTATTTATTTTTATACATAATTTTAAATTGCAAAAAATATACTTATTTTTGGCTTTTAAAAACAAAGTATGCCCTTTTCATAAAGAATATTTTACTTATGACGAATATTTAATCAAGTTTGTTAATTTTAATCGCTAATTTAAGATTAAATAATATGAAAACTGGTTTAATTGAATAAATTTCATTACAATTTAACTGAAGAGAAAAGCCCCAAACGCTTGTTTATTAATTTATTGTGCATATATCCACGTTAAAAGTCATTTATATATGTTTAATTCAGAGTTTACTGAGAAATAATTGCACAAAATCATGCTCCAAAGAACATGCTGTATGGTTGATTTATATTACAATGGCCGAGTATTTTAACGTGAGGTAGATGAAGTTATTGAATCGATTTGAAGCATACGTGGAGAATAATTCATCGTTGAAATATATTCTATGTTTGAATTTCAGGTGGATCTATCTGATTCTGTGAATTACGAGTTGAGTTGTCTTATGAACGCAATGGTCCGATCCATATTGCAAACTGAAGTTTAAAAGAGTGGAGGTAATGTTTGAAAATTACAATAGCGCCATCTATTAACCTACAGTTAAACTATGTTCTACATATTTGTATTTTAACTTATCCATGGTATCAATTTTTAAAATAGCACATGAGGTAAATCTATTTAAAGTATAATAAGCGACATTTTCCCCACCTCACTTACAAATGAATGATGTAATTTAGTTGTTTTCCAAATAAAGCAGAAGTAAAATATATTATTTTAATGTTTTGTAATAATTATAGTTATCAATTGCAAATATTTTTTGACTAATGTATAACCAAAAAATAATTCTTATTAAATCAACTATTATGACTGCTGAACCTAAGGTACAGATCGAATACTGTAATGATACATTATTTTTCATACGTTTCAATAATATTCGATTCGATATTAAGCGTAAATACAAATTAAAGACTTATTACGAAACAATGCATGAGAAGTAACAAGTGAAATAGGGAGATAATAATAAATATATAATATAATCAAAAAGTGGTAGCAAATTTCTAATAAAGTATATTGTTTATTTTTATTTATTTAATTTTTTAGTCCGTTAAGGAGACCTTATTTACGTACATATAATCTGATTTATACATAGTGTATAAATTATTTATGCTTTGTAAGAAATTTCGAATCAAATTACGGTATAAAGTACTTCACTACGTGTTCGTCGCCGTAAAATCCCTTTTACCAAAAAATCCACTTTTACCGTAAAATATTATACTATAATTTTTACAGTGATATTTATTTAAGGAGAGGGATTCAATGATTTAACCGGAATTATTACTGTAAATATTACGGTATATCAAAATTTTTGTTCCGTAACATGTTCCGATAAAAAGTACCGGCATCCTGAGTGCCGGTACATATATCAGCATATTATTGATAATTTTGTAGTAAATTAATCCCTTGTATACTATTGCTTTATAGAACGACATACTATGTTACAAAAAATAGAATTTAACAATTTTAAGAAAAGCAGTTACGATTTTTCAGTTTGCAACTTATCCCGTTTTTAGTTACCATAAAAATACGGTTTTGAAAAGTTTTAATTAAAATTTTAACAACTTTTCGTGAAAAAGTTTTTAAAAACAATTTAATTCTATACTAATTCCAAAGCTTGTTTTTCATTTTACAATGTTTTATTTGTCATTTGATCATTTCAGAAATTTTCCATTATTCTATGACAAAACTTTTATTCCTAAAATATGTTATTTGAGAAAAAGGATAACCAAAAATTTCCGGATATAATGGTTGTTGTGGGCGTCAAATTATTTCCCAGAACCTTTATCTAAAACCCGCTTTTCAAAGAAATTGTTTTCTTTTTTTTCCCCTTTATGTATTCAATAGAATTGTTCCTACGGGAATATAGCGATAAAGTATTGATTTATCGATGCGGAAAATTTCCTGTAAATAGCATTTTTGTTATTTCTATGTTCTTAAAACATTTCTTTATTATTTCGTTCCTTTTTTTGACGTAAAACTAATTTTAATTTAATTTCAGTTATTAGTGAGAAAAAAGAGATTTTTTTTTTATTAAATTAAGCTTTATCCTTGATATGGTTGAAAGAATTTTGTAAAATAAAGCAATTTATTAATCTTATTTTTTATTTGCATGGAAAACTTTTATTTTTTTGCCAAACTCGAAATTTTTAGTTTTTGAAATCTATTTTAACAATAAAATATCAAGCATTTCTATCAATAAAATGTGTTTGAATTTTTGAAATAATTTTATTTTAATATTAATTAGTCATATTTTTTTTTACTATTTTTTTTAAATTTGTATTATTTTTTGCGATATTCTTTTTGACTTACAGCTGACATTACTTTGAAATTACTTAAATGATCATTTTAAATATTGACCTCTACTACTAATTTTTTTAAACATGTCTTTTTTTAAAAATTGGGAAATACAAATTAACAATTTGACCAGCAATTGTCAAATTTTTCGAACAAAATGTGAAAAAAATCAATAAATAAATAAAACTCTCTCTTATATTAGAAAATCTGGTTTATCAAGTGTTTTGGAAATAAAAATTAAGTTCAGAAAATAAAAAATACCCGTATTAATTATTTACACAACAGTTAAACTAAATTTAAAGTTATTTTTCCGAAATCGTTTAAAATTAATTTTCTCAAGCCAAACGATAAAAACAAATCAACCAAGTGACAAAACTAAACAATGTGATGGCCTCCTGAAATGTTCCATCCACTTTTTATAAGAGAATGCATTTTTTAACTAATTAACTTTAATCAATTTTAATTAATGTAATTTATTCAGTGCAATTCGAATCCTACTCAGAAATAAATGAACGACTTAAATGATTTTTCGAGTTCAACTCAGTAAAATACTAAAAACGATATTTTTCGTTGGAAATAAAAAAGTTGTATTTATATTTCACTGCTACAAAAGAGATCGTTTGCCAAGGAAATGCAGCGCTCATAAAAAACGAAGTGATCCATAAAAATTCTTTAAATAAATGTTCTATCTACTCGGTTACGGGTGTTATTCAGTAAAGGGTGAATAAATTGAAGGAGTTACCCTCTTTTAGGTAAAAGAAAATACATTCTTAAAAGCGTTAAATCGTTTTAAAATAATTGCTTTCATTAATTTTGGGTCGTTATAAATCTAGAAACTAACGTATCCTTTGAATTTTGAAATATTGGAGTACTTTTATGTTGCATTTTCGCTGTTTTCAAAATAATATTTAAATTTTAATACAACTGGCAAACGACGTTCCTGTATTATTTATTTCTTAAAAAGAAATCGTGATTACTTTATTAAATTTTTTAACCGAAGAAATTTAATAAATATTGCAATGTTATAACCATATGTTTTATAACGTTTGTAAGGGGGCCATAAATGTTTTCTCTAAACACGCGTATAGTTATAACTCTACCACTATTGAAACCTTTCACATACGTTTCTAAAATAATTCATATAAACCGTGAGAACGTTTAAAACAAATTATAAAGTGTTATAACGCAAAAATATAAGCAAATATATGTCATTTATAAATTAAAATTACTTTCTAAAATAATTTAAAGCTAATTTTCTTAAAACCGAACGATTAAAACAAAGCAAACAAATAATAAAACTTAAAACAGTGATAGCATCGTAAAATATTAAAACACATTTAGGAAATTCATTTTCAAACTAATTAATTTCGTAAGTAATTTTAGTCAATTTGGAATCGAATTTAGAATTGTAAATTGAAAGGATTTTTTAAGTTCAACTTAATAAAATACTGAAAACTATATTTTTCTTTAAAAATGAATGAAATTGTTCTTGTGAGAAATCGTTTGCTAATGAAACGCATCGTTCATAAAATACGAACTGATTCACAAAATTTGTATTTTTTTAACGAATTAAATTAACTTTTATAAATTGAAACTAATTTTAGCTCATTCAATAAATTTCGAATTTTCTTTAGAACTGAAAAGCTTTTACGATTTTTCGAGTTCAACTCAATAAAATACTGGAAACGATATTTTTCGCTGGAAATGAAAGAAATTCTTTATTTGCATTACGTTGCCACGGAAGGGATCGTTTGCCAAGGAAACGCAGCGTTCATAAAACACGAAGTGATCCATAAAAATCCTTTAAATAAATGGTTCTATCTACTCGATTAGGGATGTCATTCAGTGAGGGGTGAATAAATTTATACGCTTTCACTCTTAAAGCTAAAAGAAAATACAAAGTCGCTTAACTGCAGAGCATTTTAAAATAATTGCTTTCATTAATTTTGGCTCGTTGCAAATCTAAAAACTCATATATCTTCGAATTTTAAAGTATTAGAACGCTTTTATACGCTATTTTTGAGTTGCAATAACTTTTAAATTTCACAAAACTTACAAATGTTATTACTGTTATATTAAAACTCACGTATCATCTGAAATATTGAAAGACCTTTTTATTAAATTTTCTGTGTTAAAATAACTTTAAAATTTTTCACAACTTAACAAATGTTATTACGCTTATAAAAGCAAACGCTTTAGAAGTATTGGAAGGTTTTTATGTTTTCTGTGTTGAGAATAACTTTTAAATTTTATACAACCTATATTATTACTGTTATAAAAAACTCATATATCTTCTAAAGTATTAAAAGACTTTTATATTACATTTCTTTTATTAAAAATAACTTTAAAATCATGCGCAACTTAGATTATTCAGATTGTTTATTTATGATGTTATCTTATTATGATGTTATGTTATTTTATTATATTTTATTAAAAAATAAATTTGACAAAACATTACTTTTTAAAATTCTATTTCTTAGGCTGTTTCAACTGATTTAGCTCAGATTTTGTATTGTGCTATGTAAAATTACATTCTTTGAAATGACGTAAAAAATTGTATAAATCAAAAACATTTTCGACTATAATTTAATAAAATAATAAAAAATAAATAAATATTTACTGATAGTTATTTTTTGCATTGATAAACGACATGGATCGACATTGGAATCCGGATTTTCGGATAAACGAATTTTATAATTGTGTGCAAAATTTTTTTTTTCAAAAAACGAAGAACAATCAAAAAAAGTTCATAAAATGCTCTCGTGATATGGCGAAGTACGCAAAAAATAAAATTAACATTAAGGGGTCCAAACTTTGGATCACTCTCCTTGGCAAACTAAGAGGACCACATTTCCTGCGTTTGCTTATTCAGAATGCTTATTCAGAAAAATTACGTTTTTGTGTCTGATTTCGTAACTTAAAACAGGCACTGCACTTATTAATTAGCATATTTGAGGTCACCCCCTCGAACCATTAGGATTGAGTCCTAGAACGTGAAGATCCGGTCATTAGATCAAAAGTTATTCAGGGTGGTCCGTTTTTTTTGGCGCACTGTAGATAAATGCTTATTAGGACATTCCAAAATAAATAAGAATAGAGCATTAATGGGTTATTTCAATAACAAAATGTTAATTAAAAAAATTTTAAAAATTAATATTAAATTTTGTTCTTAAAAAAATTTTAAATTTTGATTTTAGATAAATGAGCTACATAATTGTATGTAAATTTTTTGTTGTTGATTTTCTTAATAGCTTCATAGCACGTAAAAAGGGAAATTTACTTTAAGGGTAATCAATATTCGATCATTTTTTGACTAATCCATATGGACTATATTTATATATATCGCAGCGACTTCCATAATTTCAGGATATAAAATTCAAATTCATCTAATTATTCAGAAAAGTATATTATCTGGGTCTTTTTTCATATGTAAAATCATCGTCTGCTCAAAATTTTTTTTAAGTCGACATTTTGAACCATTTGAATTATATCTGATTATTAGCTGTTTAAAACTGATCATTCGATCAAAAGTTACACTTTTCTTTCCTGTTTTCTATTTAGCGCAGTCTTCGTCGGATCGTGTCAGAATAAATAGGGTTTCGGCATAATAAAAAATATAAGATGTTCTGAACCAATTTATTTCAGAACAAAATTCCATAATACCAGAATTAAAATCGGCTATTTTTTATCTTACATTACATAAAAATGTTGTTTTTAAAGTAACATCATAGATGCGTTTTTGAGAATGTAGGATTTATGATATGTTATTTTCGGGGGGAAAATATTTTTCGAATTGTAGGCAGCATTAATTGAATTAATTCACATTTAACTACAAATAATACCTTAATTTTTTAAAACTAGTTTAAAACTTCATTAGTAGTTTAGTTTTATTGTTAATTTATCAATCATTTTCTTTGTTGAAAAGTGTTTTTTAAATTAATTTGAAAAATATGTCAAAAAATTCAATTTTATGTAAACAGTGGTAAAGTATTTTAAAACTATTTAAATAATCTTAAAATCAGTTAATCTTACATTAGGCATCATCAAAACTTTTTTATTTATCTTCAAAAACGAAAACAAAGGCTATTAAACTACTTTTATTTTATATTGTAGATAACGCAAGTAGTTTTTAATTTTTACTGTTAGCGGGTGATGTTTTACAACGCTTTAGGGAACTTAAGATCATCGAAAAAATATTTTTCTTTAAATTAAAAAAGCTATTCTTTCACCTAAAGTAAATTTACAACGAAATTTATAAGCTTTTTTGAAATTTACTCGTAACATTAAAAAAATAATGATTAACAGGGGAGAACTATCTAGTAGCCATTATTTTAATGAATTATTTTGGTAAAACTGAAAGCATAAATAAAAATTGAATTTTCGGCAAAAGATTTTTCTAAGTTTAAGATTTTAAATATTCATAATTCATTATCTGTTGACATTAGGTTTCCATAAAAAAATGAAGTTTTGAAGATTAAAAATATTGCCGTAATTATTTGTTCGTTTTTACTACTTAACGTTTAACTTAATTTGCATAATCTGTCAAAAGACTGCATTAGAAACATTTCTCATTCTATAAAAAGTTCATTTTGTAGACCTTTTAAATATTTACCATAGAATCATTTATATTCATATTTGTCGAATTAAGGCTAATACTTCACTTTTTTCGTCAATTATTTACACAAAGGACGACAAAGTTTTTATTTTAGAACAATAACCTGACGCATAAACTAATTTCCTAAACTTAGATTTTTTTTTAAATTTCTCAAGCTTAGATTTTTTTGCTGATTTCTTACTTTGCAGATCAGCTGCTTGCGGCTAACTTCATTCCCCCCTCTTTCTTAATTAAACAGCTTTCCAAAGTTATTTTCAAAAGGAAAAATATTTAATATAGATTGCATTACATATTTATTAAAATTAAATAAATATTATATTTATATTTATCAAAGCAGTATTACTTTTAAAAATATGTTGTTATAAAAAAATTTATACAAAACGCGCTTATTTAATGTGTTTTAATATTCAATAAAAAAAAAGGTATTGGGAAAGAAAGGATAAGAGCTTGTTAAGAAAGATAATTAAATTTGATTCTTGCTGGAAATTATTAAAAAACGTTTTTGAGATTTAACTTTATTTGATAGGTAACTTAATTAATTCTTTCCAAAATACATCAGTGCAAGGATGACACAAAAAGTCTGAATTTGATTTACTTAACATTAACATTCAGATTTTCTAAAATATTAGATGTAATGAAAAAAATTCTTTTTAAACTAAAAAAATTTTCTTAATTTATTTTCCTTTATGTATTTATGATTTGATTAAGCAGTTGAGCTAGGCAATCTATCGATGCATTGTAAAATATCGATATTTTTAAATTTTGTGACAATAATATTTTCAAAAATATTCTCACGATATATTGTGAATACCGAATACACGATAATTATATACGATAATAATACAGCCATCATTAACGAGAACGTAAAATGCCGTTGAAGAAATCTCGTCAGTATTATCGTTAACGATTAATAACAGGCGCAATACAATCGCGATTATTATTGTCAACGATAATCATCGATTGCGACGTTATCGTGACCGCTGATGCTGATAAATTTCATTTCGGCAATGAAAGTGTTGAATAATGACCAATGAAAAATAGTCAAAGTATTTTCAGAGATGAGTGCTTTACTTAAAAATAATAAAATGCCAAATTATTATTTGGTATTCGCTTAAAGAGATTAAAAAAAACGTAGATAGCAAGCAACCTTCCCGAAAACGTAGTATTTGCAATGCAAACTAGCCAAAGTACTTTCTTAACCATACTTATTATTTTTATTATTATATCGTTTTGTTATTTTTAAGTGTCTTAAGTAATAAAACGTCAAATTATTATTATGTATTCGCTTAAAGAGATTAAAAATAACGTAGATAGCAAGCTACCTTCCCGAAAACGTAGTATTTGTTATGCAAACTAGCCAAAGTACTTTCTTAACCATATTTATTATTTTTATTATTATATCGCTTTATTATTTTTAAGTGTCTTACTTATAAGTAATAAAACGTCAAATTATAATTATGTATTCGCTTAAAGAGATGAAAAATAACTCAGATAGCAAGCAACCTTCCCGAAAACGTAGTATTGCAATGCAAACTAACCAAAGTACTTTCTTAACCATATTTATTATTTTTATTATTATATCGCTTTATTATTTTTAAGTGTCTTACTTAAAAGTAATAAAACGTCAAATTATTATTATGTATTCGCTTAAAGAGATGAAAAATAACTCAGATAGCCAGCAACCTTCCCGAAAACGTAGTATTTGCAATGCAAAGTAGTCAAAGTATTTTCAGAGATGAGTGTTTTACTTAAAAATACTAAAACATCAAATTATTATTATGTATTTGCTTAAAGAGATGAAAAATAACTCAGACAGCAAGCAACCTTCCCGAAAACGCAGTATTTGCAATGCAAACTAGTCAAAGTATTTCCTTAACCATATTTATTATTTTTATTATTATATCGTTTTATTATTTTTAAGTGCCTTACTTAAAAGTAATAAAACGTCAAATCATTATTATGTATTCGCTTAAAGAGATAAAAAAAAAATAACGCAGATAGCAAGATACCTTCCATCAAATGTAGTATTCGCAATTTCTTTTTATTGATGTGAAAAGGCGTTAAGAGTTTTAAGTTTTTAGCTAAAAATAAATACGTGCTTTGCTAAAATCAAAAATTAAATGAAAAAAAAAAGAATTTCTTCTCAACGAAGTGCATTAAAGATTATATATTAAATATATAACTAAAAATTTAAGTTATAAATAAAAATGTAACTTCATTTCTTTAGGTCCAATCCCTCAAAACATAATAATTTTTAATTTGAGTTTAACCATATTATATTAAAATAATTATCAAACACGAAAGTTGCATCGTATTTTTCTTTTCTTTCATTTGGGTTTGGCCAAATGATTTTTTTTTTTTTTTTTTTTTTTTTTTTTTTTTTTTTTTTTTTTTTTTTTTTTTNTTTTTTTTTTTTTGCTTTCTAAATTTCAGAAAACTAAGTTCTAAAACTGAAACCATTCTCCCCACCCTGAGAAACTAAACTGTAACACTGCTTTATACACTAGGAAAAGCAAAGTTTTTTTCGTTTTTGTTTTCAATCATACTTTAGATTTCGAAAATACGCATATAAAAAATTTTTTTTTGAATAAAAAAATTATTGGCTTCAAAAATATTCAGATAGAAATAAAAGTCAAAACGTTTTCAAGCTCTCAAAAATATGCTCCTGTTTTAAAGACTTGTCAGACGCGAACATGAAGTGATTTGAAATATAAAACGTAAAGTTGCTAACGAAAATAGGAAAATAAAGGTGAGAAAAAAAACTAGAAAAACCGAACTGGCCGAGGGTGGAAGAAAAATAAAGATGGAAAAACAAAACAAGAAAAACCATTTTGACCTGTAGAGGGGAATCAGGGTAAAATGCATTTCCACGCTCTATGGAGAGGTCGTATGGAAATAATGTTTTAAATAATTTCAGCTTCGTCGAAATTTAATTTATGCCCAAGATTCCAACCATATTCAGCAATTGATAATCAAGTGATATCTTACCGCTTCTGTTTCTTAGGGTTATTTATTTACTAAAGATTACAGTTTCTTACTGAGTAGAAAAAAATGCAGCTAATGTTTGATTGTGAGTCCATTACTGAAAGGTCATGAAATAAATAGATTATAATTGTTTTTTTGTTAGAATTAAATACGATTTATTGGAATTTCTATTCACTAAACATTTCTTATTAATTTTAGTTAACGTTAAAAAATACTTAATTTTTTTAATAATATTTTGATTTTCTTTATTAAATTTCTTTGACTGAAAAATTAATATATTTTCTTTCTTTTTCCCTGTACTTCGCAAAAATTTTCTATTTTAATAAAAACTTCTAGATTAAAGAAAGAAAACATATTCCCAACTTGTACCCTTATCTACTCAAATGTTCAAATTTCATAACTCTGTCAAATCATTAAATTCATGCATAGAACAGAAAAAAATCTTAAAGAAATTCAAACATTATATANCGTGATGGAGTTTAAAGATACTAATTATTTATGATTCTTTAATACGCCGATTTTTAATATTATTTTAGATAAAATCAAAAGAGATCACGATAAATTATTCACAGTGCTGGAAAATTTTTCCTCCATATATTTCAGTATCCAAATGTATTAAGTGTCAATATATTCAATACATTTAAACGTATATTCGTTCAATATATTTAAGTACAGTTAAGTACGTTCAATATATTTAAGTACGCATATATACTGTAGAAAGTTTAGGTGTATAGTTTGACGCTATTTTTGGCTTTGAGGTAAACTAAAATTTTTTACCGAGTGTGTAAACTCACATTCTTTATTTACTTTTTCACTATTATAGTTCTATTTATTTATTTTTTTTCTTTTGGTTATCTGTTTACTGATAACACATATCCTCATGTGCATTAGAGTCAATTTAACAGCTTCATTGCAAAAGCATTTCGCTTAAAAAACGAGTACAGGTTTAGTTATATATCCGTACTGATTCTTTCAAACAAACTGTTATTTTGTCAATTTGTTATTTTTATTTTGAAAATTTTCTTGATTAATGAGCCTCAGCAGAAAAATTATCATTAAATAATATTAAAATGTACAACCAAAATAATGATCTAATAACGCAACTATTGACAAAAAAAGCATTACTTTAATTGTATTTTAAACAAATAATTAATAATTACTAATTAATTAAAAAAATTCGTAATTGTTTTAGTTAACCACTTAGTACAGAAAGTTTTTAATGAATTAATATAATAATTAATTTATAATAAATAATTAATTATTTAATAGCTAAAATATTTTTTCTACAGCATATCTTTTCTTGTTTATTTTTATACGTATAGTTTATACGGTGATGTCCATCAATGATGTGAAACGTATAGTTTATACTGTGACGTCCATCAATAATGTGAAACGTATAGTTTATACAGTGATGTCCATCAACAATGTGAAACGTATAGTTTATACGGTGATGTCCATCAATAATGTGAAACGTATAGTTTTATACGGTGATGTCCATCAATAATGTGAAACGTATAGTTTATACGGTGATGTCCATCAATAATGTGAAACGTATAGTTTTATACGGTGATGTCCNGCTTTAACTTTCTTGTTTATTTTTAAACGTATAATTTATACGGTGATGTCCATCAATGATGTGAAACGTATAGTTTATACTGTGATGTCCATCAATAATGTGAAACGTATAGTTTATACGGTGATGTCCATAAATAATGTGAAACGTATAGTTTTATACGGTGATGTCCATCATTAATGTGAAACGTATAGTTTATACTGTGATGTCCACCAGTAATGTGAAATTTGTTTTTCAATATCTTAGATTCTCTTTTATTCCTTGTCGTAAAGTGTCTTACTTTAACGCAATCCCCTTTTTTGTTAATATTTCATTTTTTGCAAGGATTCTAAAAATATTGATTTAAAGATTGTAATATGTACATAAATGCAAAAATAGAACATTACAAAATAAATAGGAATTAATATAGTAATATAGTGTTAATAAATATTTTAAACAGCGTTAATGCCGTATTTCAATAACAAAATGTATACTGCCAACAAATTTAAAAATTAATTAAGATTTACTTGGGGTCTTATTATTTCAGCCTTTAATTAGTACAACCCAAAACCGCATAATGAAACTCACTTAAGTGACAGTTACGGTTGCCGCCTACCAACTATAGTTGACGATGAGTCAATATTTCTTTACCCTTTGAAAAATATAATAAAAACGCAAATGGATTACGTCTTATTGCAACAGCTTTGTTAAATAGTCAAAATAGCGTGAGTAATACAAAGGCAGAAAACATATAATACGCATAAAAAAAGAACTATTTCCACGAAGCGTAAACGATAACGAATTTCTTGTTCTTTGCGAGTTTATTTATTAGAAGCTGTTTTGGTCCAATGCTTCTTAATAGCAGATGAAAGTCTTCGCTCTTCTATTGCCATCTTTAAGAAGCGAAATAAATAAAATTTATTCAGATAGAAAACGGAAACCACGGTAACGAATGACGTAATAGCTCCCATTCGGCTATCCTTAGCACTCTTATTATACATTCAAAATGTTTTCTTTTGTTACCTTTTTCTTTTAAAAATGGTTTCTTTATAAGTTTTTTTTTCTCTGCCTAATATTTTTTTTACATTTATATTACTTTGAAAAAAAATAAATGCACGCAGATTTAAAAAATATATATGTATGAAAATGAAGAAATTATTTACTATATAGTTTCTTTTTTTTTTCCTTCCTTTATTTTCTCTCTCTTTCTTTTAAGGATTTAAACGATTGCAAAATTTAAAAGATTAATAAGATTTCAAGATTTAAAACACAAGAACTATTTTTTTTTCTTTTTTTTTCTTTTTTTTTTTAAAGAATTTTGAATCGCTAATTGGAATTGATTTTTGAGTTACTAATTTGATTTTTCAGACTTAAGAAATAGAATGCGATATTTTTATCACCGCTTTGAATTGTGACTAGAATTAGCCGCCAGAAAAAAGAAAATTAGGAAAGGAGATAATAGCGTTAAAAGAAAAAAGAGTAAAGATTCAGAGAGAGATTCAGAACTAAAGAAAAAAAAAGGAGTAAAAATAAATATGATAAAGTTAAAAAATACTTTAAAATAATTTGGAGTAAAAAAAGTCATTCGATTTATAGGATTAATTCCAAAGCCTTTTTTATGAACTGCAGCTAAGAATCTATTTTTAATGTTGCAAGTTTGAACAAGATAAATAAAGTAAAGCATACCCACAACAGCTCGTTGCAAGCCGGGGGGGGGTGGCATTGGAGGCCTGAGACCCAATAATTCAACGTGGTCAGCAACGCGATCAATCTGCTTTTATTTCTCAAACATACTCATATTTATTAATACTAAGCTGAGTGGGCTTCAAGCCGGCATAGGGAATCGAACTCCTGTCCTTACCAATGATGGCTTAGTGCCTTAACCACAAAGCCATTGCGGCTTATTCTGAACAAAACAGCAGCGTTAGAGCTGAGTTAGCGTAAAAAAAGACTTAAAAATAATTTAGAGTAAAAAAAAATCATTGGGTATAGTTTTAACTGCAAAAACGGGTTTTTATTAAGTAGGACCAAAAATCTAATTTTAATATAGGCAATATATGGTTAAATAAAGGAAATTTTTTTAATTATATTTATATGTTAACTCCTTGACGCTGAAATTTTATTAAACATATTTTTATACTTTTTTCGTTCTTTTGTATTGTTATAATTCAGGTCAAAATACGTGGAAAATATTTCTTTTTCTGCGTTAAAGGCAGAAGTTTCCAATCACAGCTCACTTCCGAACAAAAAATTTTTTAATTTACTCTTATTTCGGCAAACTTCATTATTGAAACTATTTTAATTTACGAAATTAATTATTAATAAATATTTGAATTGATAAATATTGAATGAAAGAAAAAAAATCGAACTTATTTCTCCGGATTTTATATTTTAGTGCAAATACAGATCCTATAACTAAACATGTTTTTATTTGGTACTATTAGATTGTATTTTATAATTAATAACTCCACTTAATAAAGGAATAACATAAAAAGCTTCAACTAATCTTTTTATGTTATTCCTTTTCTGTAAATATTTTTCTCAGCTTATTATTCTAAGCAAAACACTCTTTCTCACGCTTTAACATTCACATCTTGTCTTTTAAACTATTTTTACTTCAAGTATGCATTAATTAACATTTTAACGTTTATCCCTGTAACTAAGCGTGAGAAAGCTAAATTTCCCTCGACCTATTTAACAAACCAACTCTAATTACTAAGATTTCCCTTAATCTCTAAAACGAAACATTTTAGGGATGTTTCGCTTTATATCCCTAAAATGTTTCGTACTAGTAACTTTGCAAGATTTTCCCTAACTTTTATAGAGTAGCACAACGATTTTGTGTCACTTGAATGATTGTTCTCTCTCTAAGGATTATTAAATAAGTATTGTGCTCTCTTTCCCTGCCTGTAAGCGCTATATCTTAGTGACAGCAGCGCCACTCAGTGCGTGTGTTGAAGATGTAACACACATCCTTACAGCTATTCTGGTTTTAGCAACCTGTTTTTGTAATGATACTGCAACAATGCCTAGTTAAATAGCTTTAACATTTTTTTTAAATTTTATTTCCTATGAGCTGCACGATCAGTCTTCCCGATGAGTAGACCTAGTACGTTCTCTAGAAGTGGTATTTACTCTTTCAGGACCACCACAATGGGTGAGATACCGTTGGCGATGTTAATTTGGACGTCTAGTTTCTGCCACACTAGATGGCAGCACCGAGACTCTATTTGGATGCTAAAGTGCACTAGGAATTTAATTTGGCCGGAAATGTCATATTTATGCTTTAACATTAATTGTTTAATTCTTCAACAACTCTTAAGTCAAAACCACTCCTCAACATATATAATTTACCTATGTATTAAAATATAAGTAAATACTGTCAAAATTTAAAAATAAATGTAAAAACGCAAAAATAAATAAATAAAAGGAGCTGTCTTGAGATATCCTGTTTTATTCTAAGATAAAAGTATGAAATCAAAAGTACGAAAATAAACCTGAAATAAAAGACTTTTAGAATTTTTTTTCTAGAAAAGTTATTTTCTTTTTTTCACCGTAAAATATCATTTCTTTCATTTAAATATAAGATGAAGAAATTTACCGTGTTTCTGTTTATTTAATAGTTCGTATCAAAAGTAATTATTTTTCTTTTCAAAAAAAAAATATTAACGCTTTGAACGCATTAATTGCGTTATTTGAAAACATACATTTATTTTGTTCATCTGCTTTGAGTGAAATTAGTTAAAAAATAGCATTTGTCAAAAATTTTGAACATTGGAAAAATTACATTATTGCTTTAATACAGTGTTTCTTAACCTTTTTGGTAGAATGGACCCCTTTTAAAAATTTTTAAGAAGTCACGGACCACCCCCAGTAAAAAAATTTATTGCAAAAAAAAAAAAAACAATTATTAGGAAACATATAATTTTGCTATTTTACTAGTATACAAAATTTTTAAAATAAATGTTTTTAATGTTGTTGCTGCTTTACCTTAATTAATAAATTGACTTGAGTAATGGTTTTCAACAAGGTAAGGAGCATCATGTTCAACATTCAATCAATTTCAATGTTTTGTTTTTTATTGTCACAAGTGTGGAAAATCCCGCTTCGCAAAGATACACTGTAGAAAACGGAATTATAGCTGCCACAGCCACAGCTCATTTTACAAGCAATGGGAAGGCTTCCAAACATTTTAAAAATTAGGAGTAGTCGGTGGACCCCCAAAATTCAACCCATGGACCCCTAAAAGGTTCATGAACCACAGGTTAAGAAACCCTGCTTTAATAGACGAAACATAAATTGAGATCTTTTAAATATTTTTTGTTCATCTCAATTTGAGTCACTCACTCACTCAAAAAAAAAAAAATAAATAAATAAATAAATAAATAAAAATAATAATAATAATAATAAACGCAATATAAAAACGCGCCAATAAGAATTTATAAAATTTTCTTAAATGGCTTAAATATGAAAAAAAAATCATTCAGATAGATATTCGACATTTTTTTCTGATAAAACGATTAAATTAATAAGGAATAATAATTAAAAAAAATTGTAAGTTTCGTAACTATAAATTTTTTTTCGATGGTTCAACAATTTTTAAGGAAAAAAAAATCATGTTGACTGTCAATAGAGGCAATAAGGAACAATTGCGTTCCTAAAAAAACTATCAAACACATCAATTTCTAATTTTGGTGAGTGTTAATTCCCACCAAACATATAGATGGCGCTGCAAGCGTAAATTCAATTTGCGCTTGCAGCGCCATCTATATGTTTGGTGGGAATTAACAGTGAGCAAATTTTTTTTTTATTGTCTGTTCAACAGACAAAATGAAAAAGAATAAAAATAATTTTTTTTTTTACGATTTAAGTAAAAAAAAAAAAAAAAACTCAATTTCAAAATTTTTGAACATAATTTTTAAAATCTTTAAATATGGTAAAAAGTTATCTCTAACACGCTAAAAGGAAACTAAAAGAGCTTCGTTAAATTTTTATTTATAACGATTTGAATAAAAGCAATTTATAAAAATCATAAATTTACAAATCTCATTGGTTATAACACGAAAAAAATAATCATTTTAAGTGTTTTAATAGCTTTTTAAAAAGAAAAAGTGAAAAACCAAATTATTTTTTATTGTGCTAATAAGAACAACTTCACTTAAAAGAATAATAATAAAAGAATAATATTTACTATGTTTCATCAAAACTTATAATCTGATGTCAAATAACATCGAAATTTATTTGTGCAAATATATCTTCAGAATGTTTCTTCTAAATTATAATTTAGCAAGTCAAATATTTAATTAATTTACCTCGAATAAAATTAATTTTCCAAATACCGCTTTTGAAATAAAGGCAATCAAAAAAGAAGAAAGACGAAGTCAAATATCTCAGAAATAGCTTAATTTAATTAATTTCGAAAGTATTTTTTGTTACATTTATTTTACTTGGGCATTATTTTATTTTTATTTAAATTCTAAACGGTAAAAGCTGGGCTTATATAATTTCAACTGAATTTGAACGTTTTGTATCTTAAATGAAATATCAGAAAAAGTAATTAATTCATAATAAAATATGCAAGAATTCCTGTGCTTCTGTTATAATTGGGAATAAATTGTAATTTAATTAAAAGATTTTTTCTGAAAAAAAAATTGTTTTGTTATTTTTATAAGTATAACACATAGAGAAATAGACACAAAGAATATAAACACATCGAGAAAAAAATTACTGTGCTGTATAATGATGGCATCTCTGGTAAAAAGAAACTATAATTATGGTTAGTATATACGCTATTTAAACCATTCATTTGGTAATTTTTCCGTTTGTATGGTAACGGTTTGGCAGAAATCATGGTTTTCAAAATTATAGTTCTTATTACCACACATTTAGTAAAAAATGCACAACTGAAAATTAAGCCATTTCTAAAGTATCATGATAAAATTACCTAATTTTACCACATTTACCAAATTTTATTACATATTATAAAACCATGTATTATTGTTAATTTTACCAGCATTACTACCAAAGCGTTTCGGCAAAAACTCAGATTTTTGGTTCTCCAATAGAGTAAGAAAAACGTTAAATTTTACCATATTCTGGTAGTTTTGACCATATCTTTTTTTACTCAGTGGAGAACTGCCACAATGGCTCAGCTAGTGGGGGGGGAAGAGAATGAATTGCAGAATAAAATAACTTTCTCTTATAAATGTCCACCCGGCAGATAATAAAATATTGTAGTTTTTTTATTGCAAAAAACATTCATTTATTTAAGAATAATTTTTTAAATGTATATTAGCAATGGCAGCATTCAGTAACCGATGTCAAATTTAAATGCTTTTTAACACTTTCTTTCTATTTCAGTATCCCCCCCCCTCCAATAGTTTCGCGAAAAGTTATTTGTTTTTGGGCCATATTCAATGTTGAGCTCATGTCGTGAATTTTTCGCTACTATGCTTAAAGAATTTAATTCAATTAAATTTAATTAATTTTAATTTCGAATTTAAAAAATTATAATTCGGAGAAAACGAAAGATTTTCTTTGCCGTTGAAAATAAGAAAATTATTCAAAATCTGATTTCCATTAAAAGTTTATAAATGCCACTTTTAAAAACTGCGCTTTCAATGTAAATAGTATTAATTAACTGTAATTCCGAAATTGATGGAAGGTATTGCTCTGATATAAATAAAACTGTTAGTAATTAGAAGAAGAAAAATGCGGAGAATTCGGATATGTTTTCCTACTTATTAAATTTATTTAAGAAACATTGAAATTTTAAAGTAATAAATTGTTGTTAGTGGTTTAATGGATTGTAAAGCGAACGAAAAGTACTTGTTAAAACAGAAACTTGTTAAAACAGAAAGTAATTATGTAAATACTAATAGAATGTAATACTAATGTAAATACTAATGTTATACTAATGTAAATACTAATGTAATACTAATGTAAATACTAATGTTATACTTATGTAAATACTAATGTAATACTAATGTGAATACTAATAGAAAACCTGATAGAATTCAAACTTATTGTAGTAAAATTCAATAACTTCGCTCTTTTTTTTAAAGAATGACTATTTTAGGCATGTATGACTTCTTATTTGAATAATTTTCAACCACTTAACTTTTTTTAAAAGCAGACTAAAAGAAATTAAAGGATTGCACAGAATTTTAGAATGAATTGTTCTGTGTAGTTAGAGAGTTTTGTTTTAGTAAATCCTAATTTGTTAAAAGCTAAATTTTAAATTTAGATTTTATTTTATCAAAACGAATAAAAAGTTACAGAAATCAAAATAAGTTATAGAATTAATGTAAAGAACGAAATGTCTGCGCAATGAGTAAAAAAAAAATCGTCTTGCTTTTCAAGTGAGTTGTAGTATTGAAAGTAAATAAAGCAAAAACAAAAATAATAAATTAAATAACATTTTTATAAAAATGGTTTTCAAAAAAAGAAAAAAACAGCAAACGATTTTTAAGCAATACAATGATAAGTGATAGAAGCTCTCAAAAGATTATAGATATCTTTAATACATCTAGAATTATTATTTACGGTTAAAAATGAATTTGTATAAGCAAGTGACTTTTTCTTGTTCAGTGATTTTGATTTGATTCGATTCTCTATCTCTTAATGTTTTATATTGAAGAAAGGTTGACTTAATTATTCATTTTTTGGTTTATGATTTGGTTATGGAATTGATTTTTTCCCTTAAATTTTAAGCTAAAACATATGAAAGTGTCACATTAATGCATAGTATTAATAAAATAGGCCTTAGAAAGTATCATAGAATTAGTAACTTTCAGATGCTTGAAACTTACTTATATTATGAATTTGGAAGGATATTTTTTAGTTAACAGCTAATTTATAAGTTCTTCGTATACTTAGATTTGTATACATATTTTTTAAAATGGTGAACTGAATTTTTAAATTCTGCTACAATTGACTCAATTATTCAATGCCTAGTTATATAGTTATATTTTTGCACTTCATACGCTAAAAAAATCAAACAAAACTTTAATAGTTAAATGCTTCAGTACATGTTAATTTTAGTAAGTAATTCCTCAAACTAAAAAAAATATCTGTACAATTTAGGAATATCATTTTAAGAAATCTAATTTCAATGAGCCAAAATACAATTTTTCTTCATTTTTAAAATTGAAAATTTTTTTCACACTGCTTTATTAGAATATAGAATATACATATATACTGCGATTAAAATATACATTACATCTAAAAAATTCAAAGATTTTATTAAATTACAAACTTAATTTTTAAACGTAGTTCACTGTAGTTCCTATTAATACTTATAAAATATTTCTCACCGTACACTGAAAAAAGTATGATTAAACTGACAGAATATGGTAAAATTTGCTGTGTTTCTGGCTCTGTGGTAACACCAAAAAGCACAATAATTTTTACCAAACCGCTTTGGTAATAATTTTGGTAAAATTGAGAACAAATATAGTTTTATAATATGTGATAAAATTTGGTAAATATGGTAAAATGTGGTAATTTTATCATGTTACTTTAGAGAATGGCATAAAAACCATTTATTCGGTTAAATTTACTTTTCAATTTCATATATTTTTTACTAAATGTGAGATTATAAGACCTATAATTTTGAACACAAGAATTTCCGAATAAGCATTGCCATACGAACGGAAAAATTACCAAATGAAAATTTAAATACCGTATATTTTGGTTTTATTACCTAAATTATGTTTTTGTTTTATTATTAGAATCGTTATTGCCCCACAGAACGTTCATTTTATCAGAATTGTTTTCCTTGTGTAACAATCTATAAAATTATCTATTCTACCAAAAATCAGATTCTATTCACAAAATCTTCCCTAATAAGCCTTATTAATCAAGATAAAAGGTTATGAAAGAATATTTTATTTTCACATTTCTCGGAATCTCCATGAAATTCCCAAAGCACTTAGGACGAATTTGTTTTCATTACATTTACTCCAAGAAGAGTGTTAGTTTTCAAGAGTGTTATTTTTAAAATAACTTAAAATCAATGCGCTTTACGACACAGTTTTCCATTTCTCCTACTTTACGAGCAAAAAGCACGCAATCCAAATTTACGTTCATCTATTTTTGAAACAAGCTGTTCGGCATTGTTTTCATTTATGCTTTAAATATGCATAAAAGTGTTCTCTCTCCGGGGAAAATATTATTTTTGTTAAACTTAACCACGAAAATCTATAAAAGTAATTACCGCCATCGTAAGTGAGTATTTTTGAAAATGTTGGAGCTGCTTATGAAATTCATTACTCAAATTTACTCGAAAGCACATCACGAATAAATGTTTTTGCCAATTGCAATTATTACGTCGTAATGAAATTCTGCCTTCGTTTGGCAATTTTGCTACTATAATGGCAAAAGTAGAATACCTCTACAAAAACGTTTTTAACCTAATCGAAATATTCGGTAATATAAAAATGGTTCAAATTATACCTTTGAAATAATTATGTTCCTCAAGATTAAATCTCATCAAAAGAATGCTAAGTCATTTATAATAATGCCTACATGCCTTATATATAGTTTCTGATGTTTCTTTTCATTGAAATAATATTTTAAAATTCTAGATTTTGCTCGAAAATAATATTTCAAAAGCCGATTATTATAAAAAGGTCCCAAATCAATGACTGAAACATAAAAGTTCAAGACACAAATTAACAGATTGATTGAAATACATAAAAACTCATTACTTGCTTAAAATTTCATTCGCTTTAGAAATATACAAATCCAAAATAACAGTTGACTTGTTTTAAAATGTTTGCTTCTTACCTCTATTTTTTTTATTTTTCGTTGGAAACTTTAAGTTTTATATTTCAAATCACTTTTGTTTCTTCTCATTCACATCTGGCAAACCTTGTAAATGGGAGCCTATTTTTGAGCGATTGAAACATGTCGACTGTTATTTCTAATTTGTATGTTTTTAAGTGAATGTTTTGTTTCTAAGTGAATTTGTATGTTTCTAAGTTCATTTTTTTACATATAAAAATATAAAAACTTTTTTTTTAAATTTTCATTATTTTATACTTTTTTTTTCCTTCAGTGTTTTCATGTTGAGCTTTTAATCAGTTGTTAACTTTTTAAACATTACATTTATTTAATCTAACATTAACATTACGGTATTTAAATATTTATTTATTTATTGCATTTATTTCATTTTCTGAACTTATTAAAAAATTAATTTTATTAATTATTAATAAATTAATTTTATCATATTGATACTTTTTTCTGAAATTTCTGCTGCTTCTTAGCGCGTTTTTTTCAAAGACGTTTTATCCTTTTGATCTTAATTATTTGTGTTTTCTTTCAGTATTTTATTAATCAGTTTACTCACATTTTATTTATTTAATTTCATTTGTGTTCTTTAAAGTTTTATCAATCCTTCAGAGTTACGAATCAGCACTGATCTGGAACATAGCTCTTTTTTTATTAATAACTTTTGTACTAATAATGCCGTTAATTAACAGTAAAGTTAAAATAATATGTAGTTATTGTTCATCACCTCAAATAGACCAAGGAGTTTTTATTTTTATATCCTCTCAAAAAAGAAAAAAAAAAACATTTCGTTTTTTAACAATGAANAAAAAAAACAATAAATAAGGGCATATTTTCAATTTTTTTGAAAAACTTTTTTTGTTTTAGTATAAAATAATTTTACGTTTTTTGTTTTGTTTTTGGCCTAAATTCTTTTGCCACTTCAGCTTTTTTAGTTATTTAAAATTTTAAAGTTTATTTTAGCACATTGTTTAAGAAAACAGAAGCAAAAATAAATAAATGAAATAAAATACTAAACTTCTAGTGACAATCTAAAATTAAAAGTGGCCATTGAACTTATCGCTCAAATTTATAGAGGGAAATAAATTTGATAAATACATAGCGAGATTGTACACAATAGATAATATCTCCTTTTCGTTTCATGATATAAAAACGATTTGTCCACTTCGCCTTAAAAGGTGGGAACATTTTACGATTGAGTAGCTGGCACTCAGCCAAGAACATCAAGATTTAACGATGTTGAATTGAAAATGAGTTTAGGTTTTTCTTTCACTTCAATCGACAAAGTCTGACTAACTCTGATATGACTGTGCCATGTTTCAAAATGGCGTTATTTATGGAGGTTTGCTAAAATTATGTTTACTACATCGCATATTTTTTTTTAAAATTTACATGCAGTTAGATTAAATAAATGACTGTAAAATAAGTATATTATAAAAATAAATAAATTTAATATGCTATACACAGGGTGTTCTGTAACAACTGCTATTATATCGGTTAATCTTAACGATCGGTTAATTCTCAAGAAAACGGTCGTAAAAGTGCCTATTTTATTGCCTTTTGTATTTGCATTACGTATTTGATTAGTGATGACATCTAGTTTAAAATAAACCAACTATCTACAATTACCTTAAAAATATCCTAGTACTGCCATCTGGTGTGTAAAATGAGAAATAAAATGTTTTCCGGGTGAAAGAAATGAATTAGATTTATTCTTATTGGCGCGCTATTACAGAACACTGCAGCCCGCCAACATCACGGGAGCGAGAAATAGAGGGCGAAACATCACCCCGTCATTTTCACGGGAGCGAGAAGGAAGGGGTTAATATATATCACTGTCAAATATGATGCGAAAAATATGATAAGCAAGGGAAAAATAAAAACACTGTTGAAATCTCTCGAATTACTTATTAAGAAAGGCGGGATGAAAAACTTAAGAAGAAGTTTGATTACCTGAAGTAAATTGGATTTTTTTTAATATCATTGCCTTTTATTTTCTTTACTAGCAAACAGGTTTTGATGTTTGTATTCCTGTCTTCCTTATTAGAGATTGATTAGATTTCGTAATAATTTTCTTGCTTAAATAATAATTTGCTGATGTGCATATTTTTTCCTTTTTTGCTAAGGGTTCTAAAAATGCAGATTATAAAACAATTCCTTTTGGATTACTCTACAATATACTGCGATAACACAAAATAATTAGATAACAATATATATTAATATTAAATATGGTATGAAATGTGAACAAAGAGAACATAAATAATACAAATAGTAAAATTTCTACAAAAAGCATATAAATAATGTAAAGTGTAAATAAATATTTGATTGTAATCAATTCATACTAGTATTTTTTTCAATTGTTTGGATTAAAAAATATGTTTAGAATCTCGTCTCTATAAATAATATCTGTTTAAAAAATTGTTTTCTAGTTTTTGTTGAAAAGTTTTTAGCTCATGTTTTGTAGATTGTATAAAAATGCTACCGTATATTAAGTTTTTATTAACATTATCAAATATTTTTTTATTGTTTTATTTTAAGTTTCCAAATTTAAAATTAGCATATGTAATAAAATTAGTGAACTTTTTAAAAAAAATATCGCGTTCTCTTTTGATCTTTTATATAAAAAATTAGTAAACAATTTTTAAAATTTGAATTTTTTTCTTTAAATTTTTAATTTTCTTTTCTAATGATGAATCAGATTTTTAAAAATACAATGCATGCAAATGTTTTTTATGGACAAAACATTTAATAATAATGTTTTTAACTGTTCAATTTTTAAAAAAATCATAATTATTTACATTTTTGGAAAGAAATAAAAAATGTTAAACATTAACATCTCTATTTTATATTTAGCAAAGATATTTTCGAATTAAAAAGACAAATTGCACTACAATTCATAAGTTTATAAATATTTTTTAATTCATCTAAAATTATATATTTTTGTGACTAATGGAATCTTTTAAAACAAACTTCTTCAATTAAACTAAATATGATCAATACCTAAGTAAAATGAGTGAAATTACACTTTCTAATAACGTGGAAGCAAAATAAAATAATAAATAAAAGTAAATAGTTTTGTTCCAAAATTTTTTATTCAATCATAATTTTACTTTTAATGCTACTTTCAAAAATGATAAATTGTTTACATAATTGCATTAATATCGTTTGCTAAAAAGCATCTCCGCCATATTTATTTTTCCATTTAAGATAAATATACATGGAAACATTTGAATAAAAAAAAAGATAAAACATCACTAGAACAACGAAATTATGAAATTCTGAAACATTAAGATATTATTCTGAGAATGAAGAATTAGAAAGAAAGAAAAAAATATCCCCCAATAGACAAATCAGCAAACATGCCAGAAAGTAAATGAGGTCGAACGTCATTGTGAGAACTAGCCAATCAGAAGAGGAGCTTCGTTACCATGGCAACCGAATGCTGCTGTGTTCTATCTACCAAATTTAATCACATATTCAGCAGCAATAAACATTGACGTATATGCATATTTAGATTAATGCCCTTTACAGCAAACTCCTGTAATAAAATAGGCAGAATGCTTTTAATGCTATTCAAATTACGATAGCATTTCAACTAACAATTGAGTTTCGCAAATTGTTTTAATACTCTATTTTGATTCTTTGTCAATGCTGATTATATCAAATAATCTTTTTACAAAATATTTTATACAGATAATATTTATGATTAATTAAATGTATTCATACAGTAATACGTTTATTGGCGTGTCACTTAAATTAATTAGTTTATTTTTTTTTATGCTTTCAGAGTTTAATATTCAATAAACATTTGTTTTTAATATTTGTAGTTTGTAATAATAATTATTATTATTATGATCTAATAATATTATAATAAGCACCTATAATAACCTTTCTAATGATATTAATAATAAGCCCCTAATAATATTATAGTAATCTAATAATATTAATAATAAGTCCCTATAATAATAAAAACCTTAGTCAAATACTAGGACAACAGTGAAGTTGAAATAATTTGAGTATTGTTATTATAATATTAGGTATTTATAATATATAATAATAATTAATTTTAATAACATATTAATGGTAATTTATAATCATATATTTAAATTAGGACAATGAACATTTGTTTTTAATATTTGTAGTTCGAAATAATAATAATTATTATTATGATCTAGTAATATTAATAATAAGCACCGATAATAACCTTTCTAATAATATTAATGATAAGCACCTGATAATATTATAATAATCTAATAATATTAAAAATAAGCCCCTAAAGATTAAATGACATTAAGTCAATTAAAATTAAATGACATTAAGTTTTTTAAAGAATGGGAATAAAAATTTTAAGGTTTACTTTGGAATTGTTTTAAAGTCACTTTTTTTAATTCTTCATTGATGAACCAAAGATATAGATTGATAATTACTGACTAAAATGTTATAATTTAATTAATTATTTTTTTTAGTCAGTAGCTATTCTTACATTCATGCCCAACATATCATAGAACGTTTTCCTTGTAGTAAATTCTATTAGCACATTAAAAATATTTGTATAGCTCTCGTTTGTATTAGATTGTAAACAAAGAATTTTTTAAACTATCAGTCAGTTTCGGAAACTGTTTCGTTTTTTTTTAAAAACCACATTATTATGATTGATAATATTGTATGAAATTAACCTAAGTTCATTATTTTTTATTTTGTAAAACAAAAAATTCTTTAACCTTTAAATTGCTGATTATAACTTGTATAATGGAGTTCATGCTTTAATACCACAATTTATTGAATATTTTATTTAAGAACACCTATGATTCAATGCTAAGCATATAAATTGGAAACTTTTTGCCAAATTTGAATATTTCTGTAAAGCACATTTTTTTAATCAATTTCTCATTCTGTTATTTTTCTAAGCTTACATCGGCTTATTTATCGTATAATTTAACTTCAAAATACTGGGAACAGATTTTTTCAATGAAAACAAAAAATATATATACCGTTATCTTAGAAATATATCTGTCCGAGTTTTTAACTTCGTAATTGATTTTTGAAAAGAAGAAAAATTAGGCAACGTTAATGATAAATTTATCTTAAAATATAAAAAATTATTATTTTTGAATAAATTATAAATGGAATCAAAAATTTTATTTCACGAACTTCGATATTTATTCAATTCGATGTGTCTTTAACTTCTAATTTATTTGATTATTTAGTATTATTTATTTAGCATTGATCTTTTCTGAACAAATAAATATATTTTATGATATTGAGTTTAAAATCACTGTTTCTTAAGAATTAGTGTGAAAATATAGAAAATTAAATTCTAAAATAACTGTAACTTATTAAGTAATATTCAAATTTCAATTAGTGAACAATGAAATTTAAATGCATATTTTTTGATTCACAATGTCTACTTTTGATCAACATATTTGATGAATATTTTAAAGAATTTATTTCACTATATTTTTAAATCTCCTTCTATTTTTTTTCTTCGTTTTATTACAGAGCTCGTCACTACGATTAGAAAAAAAAAATGGAATTACGTGCGAGTTGGATACCTTATGTTCCTCATCTTACTTTAGCCATAATTTTTCACATTGAGGGTGTTCCAATCACTTTACCCCCTCTTTATAAGAGTTCCTTTCTACCTCCCCACTTTTCTAATCGATTGCAGAAGCTATTTGCTGCTTCGTCGATCGTCTGCTCAAGTTGCACGCATAGGAACTCACACTTTCATCAATCACGCATACACACATCAAGCTTCTGTGACTTGAGGGAAAAACGATAGGGAAAAAGCTTTGCAGTTAGGGGAAAAAAGAACATGTAAGAATTCCGTATTTGTAAAAAGATATCGTAAAAAGGCTCGATTTTCGTCTTGTTCTATTTATTTAACTTTTGACAGGCTTCGAAAATTTGAATAGACTCGTTTTATTTGCATTTAAAGTGCTAATTTTTTTGTTCTGATTACATTACCATTTTTATGTTTACGATATGACATTTAAATTTTATTGATGAATTACGGAAAATTTGTATACAGTTATCAAGAAAAGATAAGTTAAAATATTTTTTTTTCGAATAAAAAATTAGATCACTATAAAATTAAATTTTGAGACTAGTTATTCAAAACGCTTTTTTAAAAATGTCGTTGGAAACGGTTTTTTAATATTTCTATGCAAATTGGGATAAAATATGTTATCATAAATTTAATTGAATTATGAATATATGAAAGTTCATACAAGTAAAGTCGTCTGGAGTAAAAGCTTTCAATCACAAATCATAAAAGTCAAGTTTATTTGAATAATCAAATTGCAGAAGTTAAACCCTCCGATAATCAAACAGGTTTTGACGTTTTTCAATACTGCTTTTCTTAATAGTGATTCTGTAGATTTTAAAAGCGCTGATGTTTCTTCGCTTTTACTTCAATTTGTATTCCCGAAGGTGTATATTTCTTTGACTTAATTTTCGACAAGGATTCTAAAAATACACTGTTGTTGCGTTACATCCTGTCCTGTATTTACAAAGAATGCAGAGAGTATAGGTAAGAGATCGCATGTTGTCTTCCTATATTAAAATAAAAACAATGAGATTTAAAACTGACATTTAGAGGAAAGGGTCATTCATGAAGTAAATTTTAGTTTTTGATGTGCAATAACATTAAACACAATTTAATGTTTGTCCTAAGGTCTAGTGAACTGCAATAATATATATATATACACTGCAAAAAATAACTGTGAACTCTACAGAAGAAAAACATATTTTTTACAAAAACAAAAACAAAACTTTTTAAAGCGCACTGTAAAAAAATTCTCGTTCTTTTTACAGCACGGGAATTGGAAAACTAAAATGAGGTGGTCATAGTTCGGATCCCTGCGTCGGTAGTACAAATGCTGCTCTTAGCTCACACTGACCAAAATGCTAACACAGCTATTTTATAAAAATTTTTGTTAAAATAGCAGTATCCGCTAAAAAAAAAAAAAAAACAGGTACCTGCTTTTAAATAACAGCATTTTTCTGTGAAATAAACGGTTTGTACTGGCATGCCAACTGCAGTGTTTTTTCGACAATTTTAACAGATTATATTCTATTAATTTTTACCATAAAATATTACGGAACGAAAATTAAATTTGATATACCGTGCTTTTTATGTATATCAATATTTGAGCTGAAAAATCACTGTAATTAAATAAATATTACTGTAATTGAACAAATATTCACGAAACCATATTTTTTAGAAAGTGACTAACCCTCTCCCTCATTTTATGAATTAACACCTTGTTGAAGGGTAATTAAATCCTAACACCGGCTATTATTTTGTAATTGAATATGGATATGTATAATAAGTTTTATTTATATTGAATTTAATGAAATTAAATTTAGGAATATTGTATGTATTCTACATCACCCTGGGTTTTGAAAACTGAAACAGATCAAGCCAGTACAATGATCAGTTAAATCGTCACCGGTTAACTGTTAAGAATGTCAACCCGTATAAAATATTCGACAGTTTAATACATAACAATTGCTAATGTCGAAGCAGTGAAAAAATTTCTTTAAAACGGCTCTCCCAAATGATTTAGTTGAAAATTTCGAACAATATTTAGGATTGGAAGCTAAAATTTTCCTTTTCACAAACTTCATGAACCCGGCAACAATAGAAACAAAAATATAAAATAATGCCTATGTTAGAAATTTGTACCGATATAGTACGCTGTAATAAATTCCGGATCAAATTACGGTATAAAGTACCGGTACTTAGGGTGTATCATCCGTAAAATCCATTTTTACTGTAAAATATTATACCGTAATTTTTACAGTAATATTTATAGAATTAGAGTGATTCAGTGATTTTACTGTAATTATTACTGAAAAAATTACGGTATATCAGATTTTTTGGTAGCGTTTCGATAAAAAGTACCGGCATTTAGAGTTCCAGCACTTTTTACTTCAATTTGAACCGAAATATTTTACAGTGTAACAGTAAGAACATTTCGCCGTTGCCTTTCCCTGTAACATGAATAAATATTAATTCCATTAAAACGCCTTTTCGTTCAAATGCTTTATGCAATAATTTTGCCTTCTGGGTTAGGTTCAAAATCACAAGGCTACGGAGGTGAACATTTATTACCACAAATCTAAAATTAATCAGTTGCTCAACAATGAAAAAAAAAATAAATGATATTGAAGAATAGGAATTGTTAATATTTTCTTTAAATGTTTCAAAATAAGTTTTTGAATTTTGCACTGTTTTGTACAGTTTACAATAAGTTGATCTGGGATTTTTTTATAGTATGGGCAGTTAAAAATACTGAGTTACCGTATTCGAAAAGTTGGAAAAAAAGTAAGTTTGTTTAAAAAAAAGAGTGCTGTACGAGGCATTTAATATTAATATAAAATTGCGTTGAACCGCTATTGAAAAATTACGTTGGGTTAAGCTTTTAACACTTTTTTCTAATTTCCCTACAAGTTTTTTTGGGTTGTTTTTATTTGTGAGTAACATAATTTAATATTAGTGAATTTTAATTTAAAAAAAATATGTTCTTCCGATTGCTAACTTCATAACTGATCAACTCGAGATAAAATACTTTTGTATAATGAAAACAGAATAATAATAAAAAATTTTTATGCACTTGATTGATGACTAACGAACTACAGTTAGTTAGGATTCACTTTTGACATTGTTGACTTTTTCGAAGAAAACTTCAAAATGAACAAAACTTCAAACATGAATATCTAATTAATCGATACTGATGTTTCCTTAATTAAATAGAATGTGCTTAATTTAATTTTATTCACGTTTGAACTTGTTCACGAAAGTTATTAATAAAGGATTTTTTTTGTCTTTAAAAGAGGAATCATGTTTAATAGCAATATGCTTTCTGAAATTGCTTTTAAATTATTTTGTTTCGTTTAGTGATATCATTAAGTTTACTAGAAAAATTTTTTGAATTGTTATTTAGAACATCTATATTTAGAATTTAAAAGCTTTTAAACAACAAAAATCTTTCATACAGGCTTAAAAAAGTTAAAGAAAACTGGTTGGCTAGTTTTCAATCTATTAAAATTAGTTTATTTTAATTACAATGAAGTCTATTTGAAGTGTACATTAATTACCAATATTAAATACTTAATAATATTAATTAAATACCAGTAAATGAAGCCTATTTTAATTACCAATTAAATATGTCGAATAAATGTGAAGAGTGATTTTTAATTTTTAAACGTAAATATTCATTTACATGGTTACTCTGTCTTTTAGATCTTGAACACACTCTCAGAAATAAGAGTCTCGCTTTTGACGATTCAGCAATCTTTGAGCTCTATTTCGTTAATTTTGAGAACCATTTCGTCACAAAATCACGTGATTTGTGATGAAACGCGAACTCTCAAATATGTGACGAAAATGTTTCCTCAATTCGACTTTAGAGTGCTTTGTGGAAGGTGGTTATCTGGTTGATCGTTAAATAATATATAGCAATGTAATAGTGCAAGATAATTAGCATATAATGATAAAAAATATACATAAAACTTGAATTCGATATTTAATAATATAATAGTATAGTATCAATTTTACTATGTTATTTTACTAGCTGCTCTTATTTCACTGAAAAATTTTACAATAGAAACATTTACTTTAGCAAAAATACAGGCAACGGTCAGTAATTTATTAAAAGAAAAAAAACTTAAACTATCCTATGTAATAAAGTTTTTACAAGTCTATTAAGAAAAATAAAATTTTTTCAATGAATATTATATAATAAGAATATAGACTAATAATCGTATATAGCAAAAAAATAGTATAAAATAAATATGGAATAATAGTATGATATAATCTAGTTTATAAAAGTTTTAACAGTATAATATAGTTAATAAATGATACTATAACGCAAATAAAATATTATAACACAATATAAACGTAATTTTGTTTGCTGTAAAATTAATTTTAATCTTTTTATCCAGTAGAAAAGTTTTATATTAAAAAACACAATTTAAATTAGTGAAAATCCGCACGCATCTGAATCAAGAATATATTAAGAGATAAATAGTTTCAACAACACTCTGTTATTGAGTTTTTTTAAAGTCGATTAAGATAAATAAGATTTTTCAATGTGTATTATAAAATTACAATATTATAAGTTAATAATATTTTTTAATATAATAGTATAAAATAGTAAATAATAGTTTTCTCTAAATACTACATAATAATATATTAGTATAATATAAAAATATTAATAATAATATAATAATAAAATATAAATAGTAAATAATTATATTCTAAAAATAATTCTTATAACGTATAATGTAAAAACAACATATTAGTAGCATGTAATATTATTAAGGTATCAATATTACTACTGAATTTTCCCAAATCGAACACTAGCCAATTCTTTTTATCCATTTGAAAAATTTTACTAGTGAAACACAATTTAAATCATTGAAAACCCAGACGTAGCTCGGTCAATAATCTATTATAAGCCAAAATCGTTTTAACCACCTTCTATAATAGAGTTCTTAGAAGTCGATTCTGATAAATAAGATTCTTCAATGTGAGTTAAAGGAAAGAAGTTCAGATTAGTTCTTTTCTCTAATTACCAATTGAGATTTAGTGCCAGAAAAGAGATGTTTAAGAAGTCGTCTGACGGGCAGCTTCTAGCTCTGTCGAAGTTAATTGAAATCGTTAAAAGAGATAAACAGTTGTATCAATAGACAAGGACGTGTTCTTTATTCGAAATTCACCAACTTCTGTTTCAACAAAATTGGGTTTAAAGCAATTTACTTCATCTATTACGGTGAATTTTTCTGTTTCGTAAATTAATCCATTTTCGTTTTATTGCCCACTGTCGTTGTTATTTAAATATTTGGTTCTCAAATACTGCCCAGAAAAAAAGTTGGCTTATATTAAGGTTACATTATTGCCATTAAGACAAATTATATATTCCTTTGAAACATTGATTAATGTGCTTTAATTGTAACATTAATTGTTAGATATAACAGATTGTTAGTAATGATTAAGATAAAGACTGCTAATGATAAAAAATAATGAGCATTAGTGATAAATAAGATGTTTATTTGAAGAGAAAATAATGATTAGTAGAATGAAAATAGTCATTAAAATAGTGATGATTGAAGAAATAATAGTAATTGTAAATTAAGAGATGCTTATGAAGCCGTCTGATTTGCAGCTTCTAGCTCTGTTGAAGTAAATTAAAATCATTTAAAGAGATAAGCAGTTGTATCAATAGATAAGGACATATTCTTTATTTGAAATTCACCAACTTTTGTTTTTATGGAATTGGATCTGAAGAAATTTTCTTTATCTATTATCGGTGAATTTTTCTGTTACTTAAATTAAAACATTTTCATTTTATCCCCATTGTTGCTGTTATTCAAATATTTGTTTCTCTAATACTAAAAGAAGTAGATTTGTGTTAAGGTTACATTATTGTCATTAAGACCAATTACATATTTCTTCATAATAATATTAAATTAGTTCATAATAATTTATATTATAGTATAATATTTGTGATAATAATTATATAATATTAATTAATAGCTTTAATTTTAACATTAATTATTAGGTATAACAGACTGCTAGTAATAATTAAGTTAGAGAAAGCTAGTGATAAAAAATTATGATTAATAGAATGAATCTAATCATTAAGGTAGAGATAATTATCAATAAAAATAGCAATTGTAAATGAAGAAAAGTTTATATAGTTGTTTAATAGGCTGCTTCTAGTTTTAAAAGAACTCCTTAGTAGTAATTCTTCCTTAAGAGAAATGAAGAGAATTCATCTAAAAATATTTGTTCTTTTTTCAAAACTTAAGCATTTTTTTATTAGTATGCAATGTGTTCTATAAAAACATAATTAATATACTATATATTATATAATATATTATATAATTATATATTATATAATCATATGTTATTTAATTATATATNATAGTATAGTATAGTATAGTATAGTATAGTATAGTATAGTATAGTATAGTATAGTATAGTATAGTATAGTATAGTATAGTATAGTATAGTATAGTATAGTATAGTATAGTATAGTATAGTATAGTATAGTATAGTATAGTATAGTATAGTATAGTATAGTATAGTATAGTATAGTATAGTATAGTATAGTATAGTATAGTATAGTATAGTATAGTATAGTATAGTATAGTATAGTATAGTATAGTATAGTATAGTATAGTATAGTATAGTATAGTATAGTATAGTATAGTATAGTATAGTATAGTATAGTATAGTATAGTATAGTATAGTATAGTATAGTATAGTATAGTATAGTATAGTATAGTATAGTATAGTATAGTATAGTATAGTATAGTATAGTATAGTATAGTATAGTATAGTATAGTATAGTATAGTATAGTATAGTATAGTATAGTATAGTATAGTATAGTATAGTATAGTATAGTATAGTATAGTATAGTATAGTATAGTATAGTATAGTATAGTATAGTATAGTATAGTATAGTATAGTATAGTATAGTATAGTATAGTATAGTATAGTATAGTATAGTATAGTATAGTATAGTATAGTATAGTATAGTATAGTATAGTATAGTATAGTATAGTATAGTATAGTATAGTATAGTATAGTATAGTATAGTATAGTATAGTATAGTATAGTATAGTATAGTATAGTATAGTATAGTATAGTATAGTATAGTATAGTATAGTATAGTATAGTATAGTATAGTATAGTATAGTATAGTATAGTATAGTATAGTATAGTATAATATAATATAATTTAAATATATAATTAATTTTGAATTTTATATTCTAGTACAAATTCCGATAATCTAACAAACTTTTTTCAGTAACTATCAGACTAGTTTTTATTATTAAAAATATATACCAAAATATATTTTTGCTTGCAATTAGAACGTCAGAAAAACAAAATATAAAGGTGAAATAGTTGTCCCATCTGCGTCAGAGGGTTATAAAATATATGGATGATAACATTTTATATAGTAAAAAATTCTTTTCAACTTCAGCAAATTTATTTGTCACAAAATCTCAAACGATGAATAAATAAACAAAAAAAAAATGAAAACGATATATTTATTTTGCTCTTTACCAAACGAGAAAACAGGATTAAAAATTCCACGAAAGTTTTCAAGGATATTTTTTTTTTCTGTATCCGAGTGTAAACAAAATGAGAAATATCGCCAAGGACTCGCCACTTAGTCAGATTTTTCACGCTTACTGTTCTTATCTTTCTATTGTTGTACAAAAATGAATCCTTTTGTGTGATATATTTATTCCCTATGTTATGAAAGAGACAGGTGGACAGGATTAAAATACCGTTTTATGCTCATCAGATTGTTCAGCCAGCCATTCATTCAAGGTTTTGGCCACTCATTCGGAAATGGCAATTACTCATCGTCATACAAAACGATTTATTTATTTCATTATTTAAAACAGTTTTTTCTTTTAATTTAATTAAATTTGTGAGAGACTTTTGAGTGACAGTATGTGCCTGTGGTTTAATATGAATACTTATTTGGGAAAATAAATGTGATATGACACTTAACGATTTAAAGGTATTCACTTTGATTAAATAGAATTTTAACTCTGAGCAATGCATTCACACTCACAAACAAATAAATGAAAAATATAACTGCAATTAAATTATAATGCACAGGAAAAAAAAATTCTATGTTTTTATTCATTGTAATTTTAGGGTAATATCGTTTTCAACAGATGTTTTAATTACATGAAATTTATTTTTCATTGTAAAATTCAATAGTTAGTTAGGTATTTGTTAAAAGTGACCAGCATTTTTATTTTATTTTATTTTATTTTATTTTATTTTATTTTATAATCGACGATGAACAGCCGACCCGATTTTGAATTTACGACTATCAAGGTAGCCTTGTAATTTTAAAACCCACTCAGAAGACAAAGGGAACTCCCGAATCAAGGTTTTTGAGACAAACTAGCTTTCGTACAAGGAGAAAACAATTCTGGTACAATTACCGTATTGAACGGTAATCACATTTCTGGTAAAAAAAAATTATAATTCTGGTTAATAAAACCAAAATATATGGTATTTAAACCATTCATTTGGTAATGAGGTCGGTGCGAGCCATGTGCAGAATTTGTACTGATCTACCAACACTGGAAATATATTTTTGAACATTTATAACTATGATAATCTTAGTAGATTTTTTTTAAAAATCTTATCTTAATGAAAATAAACTCGACCGTTTGTTTTATTTTGGTATGCGCAGTACGTGTTTTGTAAAATTATATTTAATTTCCTTTTTTTACTCAAAAATTACATATGATAAATTTTCTTAATTTTTTTTTAAAACCTTTTTTCCAATTATTCTTAAAGCATTTTATCTCAAAAAACGGACAAATAAGAACATTGTAATAAGTTGTTAAGTAATTCATAAAGGTGACTGGCAGTAAATTATTAAAGAAATTGAAACAAATCTAGTAGTAGTAGATAAATAACTATGGTATTTATTTCAATTCCTGAAAGTTAAAATGATATTTAAGTTGTTTTTTAATGCTTAATTGTTTAAAGTTTCGAAGAAGATGTATTTTTAAATTAAGCATTTAAAACATTAAAATGCAAAGAACTAATATAAAACCAAGCAGTTGTTTCTCTATGTAATTCGATGCTTATAAAATATTTATTTTGCAATATTAAATTCGTATTTCTTTTTAAATCAGACACTTATTTTATTTATTTTCCAATCGACATCATCATCATTGCTAAAACAGATATCGGATAATATAAGCTTTCTTTTTTCCTTTTTTTAAAATGTTCTATCGTTTGCAAATAACAGTCTAATGTTTTATCGTTTGCAAATAACAATTTCAAAGATATTTTTTATAAATATTATGTTCTTTGTTATTTTCCAAACAGTCTGCAAAGTTAAATTACGTCATTTCAGAGAAAATTTTGGAGGAATTATTATTCATAAGTACTGAATATTAAAATATGCATATGCGTATTTCAAATTAAAGTATAAAGAAAATTTAGTAACATTTTCGAAGCAATATGTAACTCAGACGTTTATGAAAAGAATAAATTTTGTGTATTATTTAAATATTTCGAATTTATTTATCTTACTTCAAAGTATGCTTTCATTGCATAATAATATGCATTTATTTCTTTTTAATGTTCTAACATCCTTTTTGAATATTTGCATTCATTTTAAAGTACTGTTTTTAGTTATTTTATTTTTCTACCAACTAATCTGTAAAAAAAACACAAAGCAGTCTATTATTTGTTGACATATATAACTATCATAACCATTTAATATATGTTAATATAAACTATTTAAACTAAAATGCATGCACAGTTTTATTTGTGTCATAGATGGTTATGGCATTAATTCATGTACTTTACAAATTAAAAATTTGGAAATTGCTTTAACTTACTTTTTGTTACGTCTTACAATTGAAAGCCTTTAATGTTCAGTGCGGCAAAAGAAAAAAAAATTGAACACCCTGAATATCTTTTGATCCTAATAATCAGATTTTCACTGTTTAGGACTCAATCCTTATGATTCGAAAGGGTGATCTCAAATATGCAAATTAAATAGTGTAGACGATATTTTAAGTTACGAAGTCAGACACAAAAACGTATTTTCTCTAACTGAACATACTTTCTTTTATCAACGGATTCGGATTTCTGTCCCCAAAAATATAGTGGGTAGCCGAAATTTGGAAAATATAGTTCCAATAGTTTGGTCAGGAAAACGATCCAAAGTTTGGACCCCATAATGTTAATTTTACTTTTTGCGTATTTTGTCATATCTCAAGAATTTTTCAAGGGAATTGAAAAAATTTGGTCGCAATTATAAAATTTGTTTATTCAAAGATAATTCCGTACGAAAAATAAATTTTAGTAAATATTTATTATTATTTTATTTGATAACAGTGCGAAAAACTTTGAGTTGTAAGGTGTATAATTTTTTCCGTCATTTTAAAGTATGTAATTTGAATAATTTTACAAATCTTTGAGTAATTTTACAAGGCAAAATACAAAATTTGAGCAAAATCAGTTGAATAATTCTTGAGAAAACGAATTTTAAATATACGACTTATTTAAAATTGGATTTTTTTGGAAGTATTTCGCTCAAATTTTGTATTTTGCTATGTAAATTACGTACTTTAAAATGTTGTAAGATATTCCATACCTTACAATTCAAAACGTTTTCGAATAATAAAAAAAATAATAAAAATAACAAATATTTACTAAAATGTATTTTCAGCTTAGAATTAATTAATTAGCATATTTGAGGTCACCCCCTCAAACCATTAAGATTGACTCCTAAAATGTGAAAATCCGATCATTAGATCAAAAGTATTCAGTGTGTTCCGTTTTGGCTCAATGTACAATACGCTTGTATTACAATAGTTATAGATAAATTTTTACATTAAACTTCCAATTTTTACATGTTATATCGTAAAAACTTTATTTTCAAACTATATATTCATAAAACACAAATTTAAAGCGTTGTTTTACCCTATTGAGTCTTCTAAACATAGCAGATTATTTAAAACATCAGTAAACAAACGTATATTTTTTTTATTATCGTTTATTTAATAAATGGGCTTTTATGAATAAGTCTTATTTGTTTCGTTTCTTATCCTTTATTGGAGCTGGCATTATTCTTAATTTATGGAAAAGAGGGTAAATTTTACAAAACTCTTACTCCTTGCTCTAATTATAATCGTACTTAAAAAGTTTTGACATATTTTCTTAAGAAGATCACTAAGTGATAAATGTATGCATCTAAAAAACAAACAAGCAAAAAGCAACTTAGTTTATAATATGTATATTCATAATTCATATATTGCAAACGCAACCACCAAAACTTTTTGAAATATATGTAAATTTTTTATTTAAAATTTTAAATTGTCAAACGCACAATCCCTTTTTATACATAAAAATGCCTCTTTTTTTAAAAAAAGTACTTTCATGTTTTTTTAACTGAAGGAAAGAAGGGATATGAGTGACAAAATTTCATTTCACGCGAATTTTCCGACATTGTATGTTTCTTGGCAACAGCTTCACGAGCAGACGATTTTGAATAATGAAAAAAAAAGGAGGGAAAAAAGAGTATGCATATAGTTTCCGGATCTGCCCAACTTGAAATCTATCTTCTTTTTCTTTTCAAATGCGATATTAAAAATTCAGAAAAAGAAAAGAAATTCAAAGAAATTTATTTTCTTTATTTTTTTCTATTTAAAATGCATTTCTTCAGAAAAAACTGAAAAAAAGAATTCTACTTACAATTTTAAAGATAAAGAAGCAGACGATTTTCTAATTAGTTGTGTAACATTACCAGTGTTAAGGTACTGTAAACACTGCCGAGTCAATAAAGGTGTTTAACACTCTAGACTATTTTAAGAGGATTTAAGAAAATGTGACTAGGGTTTCTGCTCTCGCCTTCTTTTCATCCTGAATTTTAAGAGATTAAAGCATTAAATTCGTTTGAGGGAATGTTTCCTCTTAATTAAAACATTGTGTGAAGTATTAAAGGAGGATTTTGAAATGAGTTGTTTTAAAGGAAACTAAGCTGTTTCACACTAATTTTAAAACACTGAGTTTATATTTTTGACAGCGTTAAAAGAATTTGATTTTACAAACTAACTAAATGGCTTTCAGACTGTTTCTAAAGTTTGATTTAAGTTATGTTCAAAATTAAAATCTATTTATGAATTGAGTATTGTACATAAATAGATTATCCTTTAAAGGTTGCAAATTTTCAAACATCAACAAAGAAAACTTATTTTTTATTGAAAATATTTTTTTAGAAAATTGAAAATAAAATCTATTTATCCTGTTATCAATTATATGTTGAGTAGAACTGATAGTTTAATTTATCATAAAGTTTGAGAGATCAGGTCCTAGATTCTAACAATTTCTAGAGGCTTTTTAAAGTTTGAAAACAATGTTTTTGATTATTTTCCTTCGTCTTTTAGAAGTAAAGGCAAACATGAATTTACATAATCTATTACTATAGTTTATTTTAAGAAGATTTTAAAAAATATGTTTAGGATTTCAGCTTGTCTTCTTTTTCTTTTGAATATTAGATTAAAGCGTTAGATTCGTTCCGAGGTTTATAATATTTTTGTCTTAACTTAAGCGGTATGTAAAATATTGAGAGAAAATATTGAAATGATTTGTCTTTAAAATGTTTTATATAAATCAATCTACTTCTACATTTTTAATAGCGATGGAAAAATCCTGGTATTTGAAGCTAATTAAATAGTTTTAACAAAGAGTAAGACTTGATTAAACATGACTTAATAAATTTAAAATTAGGTATGCGTTTAATTACATTAAAGTTAATTTACAGATGGAGAATTTAGAAAAGGATATTTACATTTAAATAATTTTAAATTTTCCTTAACTCTAAGGAATTTCACATTAAAGGATTTAGTTCATTGCCCGAAACGAAATAAAATAAATATTATGATATATAAATTTACCGTGTCAATTTTGGTTCTATTAATTACAAATGCATATTAGAATAACACATACATAATTATTAAATTAATGTTGAGTATTATTTAGTTAATTTTTAAAATATATATAATTATTCATTACACGTAACAAATCATTCTGTTTAAATTACCGTACTGTATAGCAATGACATTTCTAGTAAAAAAAATTTAATACTGTGTAATAAAGCCAAATTATACGGTAATTAAACCACCCGATTGGTAATTATTCCGTTAATATGGTAAAGGTTTACCGGAAATTCTAGTTTTCAAAATTATAGTTCTTATTACCACACATTTAGTTAGGAATGCAAAGCTGAAAAGTAAATTTAACTTAATATATGGTTTTTATGCCATGATCTAAGTATAATAATAAATTTACCAAATTTTATTACATATTAGAAAACCATATTTTACTGCTAATTTTACCAAGATCATTACCAGAGCGCTTCAGAGATATTACCGAGATTTTTGGTGATCCCATAGAGTCAGAAACACGGTAAATTTTACCGCTTTCTGTCTGTTTTTAAGCATACTTTTTTTCTCAGTGTAGTTATAAAATTACTTTCCTACGAAATATTACAAAGTTAAGTATATTTATATCATATTTTTTATGAGACAGATGAGTAAATAACAGAAATATTAGTATCTATCAATAAAATCTATCAATCTATCAATAGAATCTATCAATCCATCAATAGAATCTATCAATAGAAAATTAGTAGAAATGATTTAAAAAACGTATCTTTTTTTTTTTTGCATCGTACAATAATATAGTGACCCATGTATTATAATCTTGCATTTTTTGAATATTTTAGTGTTTTGAATTAAACGAATACTGCATACCACATAAAGTAACAAAATATTAAACGAAGAGTAACTAAAATGCAACAGTTGCTGCCATTAAATAGCAAAACTTAACGCTTAAATTTTATGATTAAACAAAAATATTTATAGCAGTTAAGAAGACCTTAAAATATGAAATTAATTAATTTATTACTATTTTTTTTTTTGCTTTGGGTATTAGTTGAATAGAATTATTATGTGATATGTAACTAAAATATTAATTTAATAGACTTATGTAGACTTCAACAAAAAACTTATTATAAATTAGAAGAGTATTTAATTAGAGGTATATAAACTAGAAGCGTATTTAATCTTTACTGACCTGAAGATTGAAATAAAAAGTTATAAAGGGATTACATAAAAATTACATAAAAATTATAAAGTGTTTTTTTTTCCTACTCAAAATAGTCAAAACAAACAATATTTTTATCATAATATTGTATCATATTTATTTTAAGTAGATTAAAAACTGATGCAGCAATAAACTTTAAAAAAAAACTCAAATAAGAATTTAAAAGGAAAAATCATTAAGTAAGATAAGTACTTTCGACGCATATAGATAAATCACAATAATTGGATTGTTATCTAATTTTGTAATAAAGTCTTCGAGTAATAATCTTATTTTAAAAATAATTAAGCTATCGAAATATCTATAATTATCAAGATATCTATAATTATTTAATTATCAAATTAATAATTATTTTAATAGTAGAAAAGGTTTTAACACATTAGTGTAAGTGGTTTTTTATTATAGACGGTTCCAAAACTTTATTATGACTACACAAAAATAATATATTTTTTGATACAACGATGACACATTTTTGAGAAAAGTTTTATATTCTTTTAAAATTTATTATCGTCACCATTCCATTTAGGAATGTAGAGTTTTATTTTTGAAATCCGCCCGTTGCGAAGTATTGTGTTTAATCATTGATTAGTGAAACTAATTGCATAGAGCAATTATTTTACTGAAAGATCTATAATTATCTAATATTGCTAATTACGTATTTATTAAAACAATAATCCAATAAATCTTTTAGAATAAAAGAATTAAACACATTAGTGCATATGGTCTAATGGATGGTTTTAAAAATACGTCATAAGCTCAGATAAGTTACTTTTTTGTCATAACTTTTACATATTTTTTTTAAAATTTTCATTCCTTTTAAAATTTAGCAACAGCAATGTTTAGCCAATTTTTTAAATTTACCTAATCAGTGCCAAGGCTGAGAATTGTTAATCTAAGTACTTACAATAATATTGTAAACTAGAGGGCTGCGCCCCCTGCTCGCTAACGCTCTCCAACCCCCGAAAATTGCTAAGCAATCTTATATGGTTTGCTTCGCAAACCAAGCTCGCTTCGCTCGCTACTAACTTAGGTACATTGCAAATGCACAAAATTCTAAGAATTCAAAACAATCATTCAAATCCATATAACAACTTTTTTTTTAAAAAAAAATTACATCTTTTTAGTAAATACTAAGTCATTAAAATAAATTTGAATTCAAATAAATGACATGTAATTCGTTAAACCTATTAGAAATGTGCTATAGTATAAAATCTTAAGATAAAATTTCTAAAACTGATATCTCTTCAAAAATGTTAAAATTTTGGTTATAATTAAGTCTATTAAAAATTGAAATAAGTGAATTGCAATGGAAAAACCTGCATAAACAAAACGTTATGTTTTTAAAAAATAATAACCATGAACGATTCACAACTTTGTTAAAAACGTAAGTATAAGTCTTAGAAGTTTGACATACAAAAGAAAAACTTGCAGAAACTAAACATTAATTTGCAATAAATACTAAATGCGAACAAATACTGAGAAAGATTAAGGGCTTAGCAAAAAAATAATAGCAAAAAAATAATTACTATTAAAGATTAAGAACTTCCTTAAACACACAATTATAAATTTCTGGGCTTGGAGCTATCATTGTTAGGCTGTCAAATGATCTAACCCTAGAGAGGCCAACATTAAGTTGTCCATGACTAAAAACTGGTTTTGTCTACATAAATTCGTGAAAAAAAGTGCTTTCGACAAAATATTAAAATAGAGATCTATCGACAAAGATTACTCACTTCTACCTAGCTTAATAGTATGAGATTGCAGCAGCTGAATTGAACAACATGCTGATGCTCTCTCTGGTTATTTCAGTCTCCGTTTTTAAAAGCGCTATATGTTGAGCCACCTTATCTAGATTTGCCATGTGACATTTTTAGCAGCAATCATTGGTCGATTTTCTAACGTTGCCATTCGGGGAGTTGTAATGAGGCTTTTTTTTGGTGCCGTGTAAGAGAAATATATATATAGATAGTTCAATTAGTCCAATTGTAGAGATATTTTTTCCCCTTGGTTTCTCGCATACTTTTAGAATTTAATATTTTTTTGGCATTTCGAGGGATACATATATATCATTTCCTGTGGCAGTTGGCCTCACTCGTTCAGCAACTTTGTTTTCATTCCCTGGATGTTTCTCGGAAGAGGTAGCGAGTTGCAATTGCCTACCCCAGAGTGTCCCAGACATGCTCTATACGGATGAGGTCTGGAGATCTGGCTGGCCAATTCATCAGGTGAATATTCTGTCTCTCTAGAAATTCGTCGACCAGAAGATCTCCATGTGGCCTCGCATTATCGTTCATTAAAATGAACTTAGGGCTAACTGCACCCCTGAAAAAGCGAACATAGGGTTCCAAGACCTCATCCCTATACCTCACACCAGTCACAGAGCCTCTTTCAAAGCCATGGTCATGGAGAGGTGTGCGGTCATTCAATATGATGCCTGCCCAGACCATTAAACTTGCTCCACCAGAATGGTCGATTTCGCGGTCATTGAAGGGTAGGTAACTGGTCCCTGATTCTCTCCATATGAACGTACGGGGAGAATCGGTGTTTAGGCTGAACCGGGACTCATCAGTGAAGAGAACGGTCGCCCATTGATCCATACTCCAATCTCTATGATCACAGCACCATGCTGAACTGACTTTCCTGTTCGTAGAAGTAAGTGGGATGCAAACAGCAGGTCTTTTTGAAAACAACAATGTCTCACGAAGTCGTTTGGAAACAGCAGGATGGGAAACAGTCACCCTTACAACAGTCAACTATGGGAAACAGTCACCCTTGATATACGGGTTCCTGCGACTGCATATAAGTTACAAGAGACCTGAGAAGCTGTAACCCCCTGTTGCGCCTGGCTATAACGTACAAATGGCGATCTTCTCTGGCCGTCGCGAATCTTGGACGACCGTGCCCAGGCTTTCTCTCCATGGATCCCATATCCTGGAACTGTTTCCATAAGTTGCACAAGACGCTGGACGTTAAATTGAACTCTCTACAAATCTGACCTGAGATGGCCTGCTTCTACAATTCGCCGAGGTGGTGCTAGCAAACGAAATGCGTCTTAACTTACTCCCACTTATAAAGCCTGTTTCTCTACTGGCTCCGCCTACACACACGTGTACGCTTACGTATTTGATGTACAACATTTGCATTTTTGTCAAGAAGCAATGGTTTTACATTCAGTTAAATTCTTTTCATGAAATTTGATAAAATATGCAAATTCTCTTACCTTTTTTCACCAGTGTATATAATAATAATAATATACACACAGATATATGGATGTATCATAAAAAATAAGTATTTTCATGAATATTTCCTCTTCTTCTGAACTTCTTAGCTTTAATAGAATAAATGTAAATAAGAATTTAATTTAAAAGAAATTAATGTTTTTGGACATGCAAATTTCATTAAACAGTAACGATAAACATTACCGACACAATTGGATTTATTTGTGTTGATATATATCACTGAATATAGTAGTTTCTACAAAAAGGAAATGAAATTGAGATATGTTGTCATAGGCAGAAATATATTAATAAAACATAAATACATAGATACAAATAAATATTAGCATATCGCTCTCATATAGTTTAAGAAATGAAATGTTATTTTGCATTCGTATGTTATATATTAAAGTCTAGATAGCATTTTTCAATAAAAAAGCTTCAAAAAAATGAATAAAAAAGCACTGAAATAATGAATATTTTCAATTTCGATCTTATTCAAATATTTTTATTCAAACTTATTTCAATCCGTTACAATTTGATTTATAACTCTGCCTTTTCTAACAAAAGTCCTAGAAATTGATTTAAATGAATTTAAAAAATAAATAAATAAAAAAGTGATTAACGAAATGTATGCTATGTCAGCTTTCTTACAGACTTCGTTATATTGCATAGTTCGATTGAAAATTAATTTGATTTTGTGTTTGCTTAAAAACATATTATTAATATTTATAAATTTTTTGGACTTGAAATCTCCGAGTTTCTGAGCGTTCAGAAGAATTTATTACTGTCGAAGGAAGTTAATATTGTCGAAGAAGTATTTGTTGTTACCTCTTAAATAAATGTTTCATGTTGTGCTTTTTGTTTGTTCGTACCCATAGCGAAATACTCGATTTACTTCATCGCAGTTCTTAGAATTCTTTGCAATCTCATAAAATTGTGCTTTTAAAGTAAGTAATATTGTATTCTTATAACTGATCTGAGTTTTAAACAGATATGAGGTTTTTTAATCTTTTGAGTATTTAAAAAAGATTAACCTTTCCAATGAGGTGAATCGGGTTTGAATCCCTGCGATGGCTGGTCTATACGATTTCAGCACCTGGCTCGCACCGAGCACAGTGCTAACGTAAAATATTCCCAGTGGTAGACGCATCATGCGTTGGAGTACCCTTGTCATCAGACTAACCGTGGGAGGTTTACTCGGTTATCCACTCCATGTAACGCAAATGCGGGTTAGTTCCATCAAAAAGTCCTCCACAAAGGCACATTTCTCCCAATACTTGATTCAGGAATTCCCTTGTTTTCTGGATTGGGTTCAAATTACAAGGTTACGGAGTTGAACATTAATAGTCGAAAACTCAAAATTGGTTTGACAGTTCAACGATGGTTGTAAAGAAAACGTTATCTTAGAATCATAAATACACTGCTAGAAATTCGTCGGACAAAAATGGTTAAATAACAATTTATTTTGTTTTTTTAGCATATTGAAAGGCAACAGTCACATAATAAATGAAAAATATGATATTCAAACAGTTAACTGAGAGAAAAACAATTTATTGCTTGTTTTCACCTAGACAACCAGACCAGACAACAACCAGAATTTTAGCCGCGCCAACTAGACTCACTTTCTGAAGTCTCTCAGTTCTTTGCAGCTGGGTGCATACTTTACCTGTGATTGCTAATCTGTCAATTTTATAGCCGATTGAACGTTGGTTCAAATCCCAGTGTTGACACCACAATATTTCTTCCTTTCTTTCAACACATGAAGAGTTTCCAGTATCATTCCCTCCTCAATGTAGTCCTGGCCTATTAAAATCCGAAACTCTCATTGATGCATAGATGGAAGCAACACAGAGCTGCTTGACACAAAAAGTCTAGTATTTCCCGTTCCTACGATAGATGGCGCCACAAGATAAACAATTAAGCCGCATTCCACGGTTCATTTGATGAAACATAACTCAACCAAAATCTAACTCCACTGACCATTACGTAACAAAACTCTCCACTGTCCAGTGAAATTTAATTTTTACGGTATAGAAGGCATGCTAGTTGAAAATTATTACAAAACCGTCTAGTTTTGCATTCATTGTTTATTAACCATACAAATTGTAAATGGTTTTAAAACCGTAAAGGTAAAAAAATGTCCCTAACCGTAAACTTTACGGTTCTTGGATAGACAAACTACTGCCGGTTATTTATCCGGAATTTTAGAATGAAAATTCTAACTGTGTAACATTTGGGGTTTTTTGCTGTTATTCATGATTGACAGGCTAATTTTTTTTTACTTATTTAGACACAGTCTTTAATGCTAATTATGAAAACAGTGAAAAATGTTTATAAGAAGAAAAGCCTCAATTTTGTAAAAATGAAAAACATTCACGATCTAGTTTGTTAATACTTGAAAAGTTACTTCTTGGCTGTTTTGTTTTAGTTTATAAAAATATATTTACGTTGAAAACTGTTCTTTGATTTTAATTATTTTCATTCAGGAGGAAAAAACACGCCAAATTTAAAAGAAGTTTAATAGTTTTTTTTTAATATTTAAGTAAATTTCCTTTTTAAAATCCAGACAAACAAATTTTTTCTGCAAGACAGCATATGCAGAGTGTTCCGAAAAGTCCACCTGTTATTTTAAAATCCTTGTCAATAACGAAAACAAAAACAAAAAAATTACATTCGTGTTTTTGATTGAAATTGCAAAATGTACAAATTCTCAAAACTAACCTTTATCACTAATATTGCAAAAGTATTTATAGAAACTTGCACAAAATATTATTTATTTTCAGCGCTCACTTTGCTTAGAAAATCAAATTTTTTATTAGGGCAGTGTGTCTTAAACACAAACTAATGCGAACCAGAAGCAAAACAATTGTATATTTAAGCTGTTTAAGGATTGGTTTTTCTGGTCTTTTTTAATTATTGATTCAAAAAAAAAAAAAAAAAAGTACAATTCACTACAATATGAAGAAAATTGTGATCCCCGCAAAGCGACCACAGGTTACCCATTGGCAAAATGGTTGTTGTCTAAGTTTTTTTTTGGAGAAGAAACTTTATTGTGTTTTTATCTTGGACATCTTTAACAGTTAATCCTGAACTGCGTGGTACGCAATTTCGCAGACATACTTAAATGCAGCTCAAACACATTCTGTGTAAATTCTTTTGATGACTGAATAGACATTGAACAGCCAATCGAGAACAATATTAATTTTCGGATTGGTACAATGGTGTTCGATGAAGATTGTAAGCTGCATCACACACCCATTTCGGATTCACAAGTTCATACATGAAATTTGATTTGAAAGCTAGACTTTTTTTCAACTTTACATAAACAGTGAATGAATCATATATATTGCGTGGAAGACAGTCTACAGTCTTGTGCAAGTTATTGGGTACGTCGACAATGGATCCTTTTATTCCTAACTGGTGATCAACACCCAGTTCTCGTATTTGCCTGAAAGGGGTTCGGAGAGTCACCATTCGCTCTTCGGTACTGTTCAATTCTCTCAACCACTTTGGAACTTTTGTGAGGGACGGGCTTCATGCTTGCATTTGCGAACGGAATCCTTTCGTTTTATCGTTTGTGTGTAACACTTAAGGTATTCCCGTCTACGCTTTTTGGCTTTTTCAGCCTCGGTAAGTTTAGGCCTTGGCATCGTTTTTTTTTTCTTGCTTCAACTCTAACAGGAGGAAAAAGAAAGGAGTTGAAAGACAATTTTTAGCTTTTAAGTTTCAACCTCCAATTGGACAACAGATATCCAATTAAGCCTAATTTAAATCACATGGATTGGCCTAATCGCATATTCTTCTTCTCTAGTTGCAAGTACGCAATTAAACCTGCTCAGATAATTTTTAACAAATAAATAAATAAAAATTAATAAATAAATGAAATAATAAATGACTTATAATAGATTTTTTCTCTTAAATTGTGCATGTTATTTTTAAATCGTTTGATATTTTACTATTCAGGTTTAATGTTTTATAATAAACAATAATATATTTTTAAAGTTTTGTGTCATCCGCTCTTCTGTACTATGATTTGTCTTTATTTTTGATTTTTGTTCCGTTAAACATTAATTTTAGATCCCCAATGCAGGTACTTTTTTTCATTTATTATAAGGACTATAAAAGCACATATTATGGGTGGTTTTTATGGGACACCTATTAAAGTTTAAATATAAGTACAGCGGCACAATAAGTTTTGTTTTAGGTAAACATTATATAGTTTTTAAAAAAAAATTTTTTTTTTACAGTTTATTTACGAACATTTAAATAACTTTATTTTCTTCTTTTTAAACCAAGGGGAAATATTAACATGCTCGAAATTCTGGTTAATAAAGCACTACATGTTACGTAAAGAAATTACATGCATGATTCAAATTGCTATACAAATGTTGCAAATCGCTGAGTTCAGTATCGTAACATTTANAAGCTTCAATTTTGTAAAAATGAAAAACATTCACGATCTAGTTTGTTAATACTTGAAAAGCTACTTCTTGGCTGCGTTGTTTTGGTTTATAAAAATATATTTACGTTAAAAATTATTTTTCGGTTTTAATTATTTTCATTCAGGAGGAAAAAACACACCAAATTTAAAATGTTTTAAAAGAAGTTTAATAGTTTTTCTAATATTTAAGCTAAGTGTCTTTTTTTAAAATCCGAACAAACAAATTATTTCTGCAAGACTGCATATTCAGAGTGTTTCGTAAAGATCACCTGTAAATATGTATTTTAGAATCCTTATAAATAATAAAAGCAAAAACTGATATACATATTGGGGGTCGCTAATTAATATTTAAGCAAAGCTCTTAAGCTCTATTTAAGCTCTTTTTAAACCAAGGGGAAAATATTAACATGCTCAAAATTCTAGTAGTTAATAAAGCGCTACATGTTACGTACTACATAAATTATATCCATCATTGAAGTTGCTATACAAGAAAAAGCAAAAACGACATCAAAATCTGAGAATACACTGTAAAAGATATGGTTGTAATAAATAACAAGATATATTTGATTGCTGGAGGAAAAAAGAACGATTTTTAGCTTTCAAGTTTCAACCTCCAATTGGATGACGTCTGGTACAGATATCCAATTTAACCTGATTTAAATCACCTGGATTAGCCTTATCGCATATTCTTCTTCACGAGTTGCAAGTACCCAACTAAAACTGTTTACTTAATTTTTGATAAATAAATAAGTAAAAATTAATAAATAAATTAAATTATGAAAATAATAAATAAATAAATGACTTATAATAGAATTTTTCTCTTAGATTATTATTAAGTTATGCATGTTCTTTTTAAATCATTTGATATTTTATTATTCAGGTTTAATGTTTTATAATAAACAATAATATATTTTTAAAGTTTTGTGTCATCCGTTCTTCTGTACTATGATTTGTCAGATTTCAATATTATTTTTGATTTTTGTTTCGTTAAACATTAATTTTAGATCCCCAATGCAGGTATTTTTTTTTCATTTATTATAAGGACTATAAAAGCATATATTATGGGTGGTTTTTATGGGACACCTATTAAAGTTTAAATATAAGTACAGCGGCACAATAAGTTTTGTTTTAGGTAAACATTATATAGTTTTTAAAAAAAAATTTTTTTTTTACAGTTTATTTACGAACATTTAAATAACTTTATTTTCTTCTTTTTAAACCAAGGGGAAATATTAACATGCTCGAAATTCTGGTTAATAAAGCACTACATGTTACGTAAAGAAATTACATGCATGATTCAAATTGCTATACAAATGTTGCAAATCGCTGAGTTCAGTATCGTAACATTTAAAAAAAAAATTTTTTTTTCACTATTTCAATAAGAGTTTTTTTTTATCTTAAATATATATTTCTTTTTTAGGGGAAAATGACAAAGAAGCATTCAATTTTTCTTTGGGAAAACTGTCCCGTAAAAAAGTGCTGAGTAATTTTCTTTTGAAAACAACGATCAATCTTTGAAAAGCGTTGAAAATAGCAGTTGTTCGTCAGAAAAAAAGGACTCTCGAATTTATAACTTATCGTTTGATGAAGGTACAGATTTCGAAAAATCTCATATTTTCTAAACGTTCATATAATTTCCAAATTTAACCACGATAAATCTAAGGCCTCTACTTTATAACTGAAGCTGAACAGCCGACCCACTTTTGGATTAATTAATGTTCACTACCGTCAATTTGTAATTTTTACCCCAACCCAGTTGACAAGGGAACTAAAGGGTGATTAAAGCATAAATTAAAGTAGAGTAATTAAATATTTTAAAATATAATTGAAACACAATTTTTGATTAACAGTCTGCGACTAATGAATCTCAATTTTCGTTTTGAAATTATAGTATTTTAAGGATTATACAAAATTATGTTACAGACATAAAATATTAACGTTATCTTATGTGGTTATATTAGCCCTTGCTTTCAAATTATTACTTTATTCTAATGAGCCATTAGTTTTTAAATTATTCTTCGTAAAAACATTTTAATAAAAATATGTTTAGCATTATTTTACTTGAATTGAGAAGATATATTTTGAATGCGTAGAAATATCAAGAAGATGTTAGCAAAGCTTTTTCTAAATGAAATATATAGAGAAAATTAACGTTCTTAATCTAGAAAAGTAAGCCATGTTAATAAACTATTTAAATATGTTTTTTTTTAAATTTTCTTTTGCAAATTTATCTAATTACTCAGAATATTCACTCACTGATAGACTAGAAAATAAGTTCCAAATCAATAAACTAAAATTTAATCGTGAATATCTGTGTTAAAAGGAATATGAATAAACTATTTTACAGAAAGTATTATGAGGAAAAACCCCCACTACTTTTACACCACATAAATACTAATTTTAAAAACGAAATGAAAACTATTAAGTAACAAAAAATATGACAAAAGTTCTGTACTTTTCGCTATATAGTTCTCTATTTTTCACAATAGTTCTTTACTTTTAGCAGTAGTTCTTTACTTTTCGCAATTTATTTTCTAATGATATTTTAAATAAGTTCTTCAATAGTAGCTTATAATTTTTAAAGTTTTTAAATTTTTTATTTACTATTATAAATTGATTTAATAAGCATCTGTAATCTCATAACTACATAAATCCTTTTTAAGCAGCTCTCTGGAGGAAAAACTATTTGCCAGTCGATTTTTTTTTACTTCTATTTAATTAAAATCCCCAACTACTTTTACACTACATAAATACTAAATTTTAAAACAAAATGAAAAGTATTAAGTAATAAAAAATATCACAATAGTTCTCTACTTTTCGCTATAGTTCTCTACTTTTCACAATAGTTCTTTACTTTTAGCAGTAGTTCTTTACTTTCTTTTTTCTTCTTCTTCTCTTTCTTCTTTATTTTTTTTTTGTTGATGATATTTTAAAAAAGTTCTTTAATAGTAGCTTATAATTATTAAAGTTTTTAAATTTTTAATTAACTATTATAAATTGATTTAATAAACCTCTGTCATGTCATAACTACATAAATCCTTTTTAACCAGCTCTCTTTAGGGAAAATTATTTGCCAGACGATTTTGTTTTTTTTTTACTTCTATTTAATTATCTCTCAAAAGTTGTAGTCGTAATTTTGCTTTTCGATTTAATTTGCTTAAGCCTGAATAATACACTAAACACTTTATCGATTTTATGATAGAAAAAGAATATAAAATTAATGTAAAAGAAAAGTGGAAGCGAATACATTTGACGGCGTTGTATCATTTGTCTACATTTTTCTTTTATGTTTTCTTTAGCGCCCTCTTCTTTCGGCAGACGATTTTTTTATGGATAGCTAATGAATTTATCTCCTCTGACTAGAAAAGCATCAACTAATTATTGTTTTTCATAGCAATAATTACTGTAACCGTGACTGTTCTTATGCATGTGTTCTTAAACTCACTTTTTCGTTAAAAAAAAGTTTTTTTTTTGTCTCAAAGAGATGAAAAAGATTTTTTTATTATTTTATTTTCTCAATAAAATGACATAAATAAGTAAATAAATAAATGTCTTATAAGGGAGTTGTTCTTTTAGATTAGTATTGATTTATGTATGCTCTTTTTAAACATTCGATATTTTATGATACTGTTTCATCGTTCTATGAAAAACAATAATCAATTTTGAAAGTTATGTGTTTTGTGTCGGTTTTAACATGCAAATCTTTCAGTTATAAAAATCAATACCATCTGTTCGCCTGATATTTAAGAAAAGGATAATCGATTAAACACTTATTGCTGTCGTGATATCAAATTTAAAGGGAATTATTATTCTTTGAGAATTTTTTTCGAGCAAAATGGTAAAAAATTAACCTCATATTTGAATAAATTGATAAATAAATTTATTATTTTTCATTGGGATTTGTGAAATAATATGTTTCCATCTTTTTATATTAAGAGAACTCGAATTTTATATTATCTGCTACATAGGAAAAATTTAGAACACTCTTATGTTCATTGAATTTTGCTTTCTATGAATATTCTATATCAATTCATTCTTAAAATTGGGAAAGTTGAAATTTATTTTCAATTATTATTAATTGTTCTATTAATTATGGTAATATTAAGTGAAATTTTCGATGCTTGGAACTATCTAAATTGTTTATATACCTCCGATAAACCCTATAACTGAGCCAATTTAATAGTACGAATCTTGAAAAAATTAGTTATAAAGGATACACATATAAAATTCTTCGAAAATAACCTATGCTAAAAAGTCTTATTATTCAAGTTTCTTAGTGTAGTTTAAAGTATAAATAAACGATGAAATGTAAAATCAAAATCGGTACTTTCACCCCAACACGATAGTTTTGTTTAAAATATTATCGATAAGTTTGATTTTCAAATCTTCTCGTTGAAGAAAAATTTATCACCCCAGAAATATCTCCTTATGTACTATTTTATTTAACAACAAGAGTTTATAAAATTAAATAATAGAAAACGATTCTGCAAAGCTAGTATTCATGGAATTGTTCATAAATATATAAAGTGTGTTCCTTTTTAAAAATTTATCGTTTTATTTCGAAATGAAATAAATCTAACCTAGTCACCTTTGAGTCACCATCTTTTATACAATGACTTTGAATTTGCGTAATTTTTTAAAGATCATTTTGTCACAATTGTATGGAAAACAGAAATACAAAATTTTCTTTTACTTTAACAGAAGAAAAAAAAATCCTAAATTTGATCTGAATACGAATATTTTCCGACTTATTAGAGTTTAAAATGCGAACTTTATAGAGATATTATTCTTATTTCTTATTTTATTTAACAACAAGACTTTAAAATTAAATATTTGAAAGCCATTCTGCAGAGTTGGTATTTATGGAATTGGGTACTTGCAGTTTAAGAAGAAGATCTCCATTACCCACACATGTGACTTATGACGTCTGCGCCAGTTAATCTTTATCAGCAAAATGGGGTATTAATGTTGAGTTAAGTTTCTCAACCTAAGTTAGAATATAAATTAACGATAAGTTAATTAAATACACAGCCGCATCGCACAACGAATTAAATGAAATATAATTCCTTCACGCTTACTTCTTTTACTTAATTTAGATTCATTATTTGTTTATGTATTTTATTGTAACAATGATATATTTTTGTTTTGTGTACCTGGCAACTTCCATGCACAATAAGTTTGTTTATATTCCACATGGCTTCCGGCCTGTCTTTTTGTAAGTCTCTGAGTATGTATATGCAATACAAAAATTAAAAATACTTCTGTATTAATAAAAGCATTAAAACTCTGTCGTTTTCATAAAATATCTTTGGTAAAGGATAAAGGTAGAAATTCTATTTTGGCACTTCAAGGTTGAAAACATACCAATGAATAATAATTAAATTTATATTTCAAAAGAGAAGTTATTTTAAGATCTTTCACTTCCATATAAGGAAAGATTAAACGATTTTCTATGAGTAATGAATAATTTTGATGAGGCGTAAGAATACAGAAAAGGCAATATGACTGGCCTCTTCACACATTTTAATTATCGTATAAAACAGAGGAGCAATGGTTTTTGCGTGCTTTTTGGTATTTCATGCTTACNCTTATTCACTTTAAGGATTACCTTTACAGTAAATCTCCTGTACAGTAAACTTAAATTTGTTTTATATTTTTAAACTCATTTTCTCACATTTGTTGCGAAAACATACCGAATTTTCCTGCACTTCAAAATAAAAAAAATAAAAAAACATCCTTAAAGTACTCGGAATTCAAATATTTTCCGATTTATTAGAGTTTAAAATTCGAGCTTTACACACAGATAACTCAAAGTGTATAAGTTATCATTCCGAATAAAAATAAATACGAAACTCATTTCTCAAGTTATTTTATCACTGAAGCTCACATTTATTTAAACGCATTAAACTCAATAAATTTTTCGTTCTTTTTCTGATCTCAAATACACGTTTCCTCTTTTTTTTATTTATTTACTCTTCTTATTCGCCGTATGTCGAGTTATTTTTTATGAAAGCAAGCAAACAAGAGATTTTTTGACATCAAGAGAGACATTTTGACGGCTAAGTAAAGCAACGAACTTCTACTACTCATAGATCATTTTACTTTTCGAATAATAGAAGTGACTTTACGAACGACATATTTTCTGAGAGAAAAGAGCATTGTAATTTATAATATTGTATGAAATATTACGAGAAAAGATTTTTCGGAAAAAATATAGTTGGTTTATTTTATATATTGCTAGCATAATGCAATATACATATTTCAAAAATGTTAAAAAAAGTTTTTTTAGAGCAATGTTTATAATTCATTTAGACGCATTAATCTCATTGAATACTTTGATGTACGGTGCGCCAAAAAAACGGACCACCCAGAATAACTTTTGATCTAAAGATCGGAGCTTCACGTTCTAAGACTTCATCTTAATGGTTCGAGGGGGTGTCCTCAAACATGCTAATTAATTAGTGCAGACGATATTTTAAGTTATGAAAACAAACACACAAAAGTGTTTTCTCATAATAAACATACCTTTTTTCAACGGACTTTTTACTGCATAATTTTTTCATCATTTCTGACCTTTAAAATGTAGGGCATAGCCTCGATCTGGGAAATCTGGTCCCCATAATTTGGTCAGGAGAGCTATTCAAAATTTGGACCACTAATGTTGATTTTATATTTTGTGTATTCCACCATATCGAAAGATTTTTAAGCGAATTGAAAAATCTTTACACACAATTATAAAATGTGTTTATCTGAAGATAATTCCATGCAGAAATAAATTTCAATAAATATTTATTTTATTTTTTATATAAAACATTTAAACTGTTTATAAAACATTCAGACTGTTTTTAAATAAAAAATTTAAAAACAGTAGAAAAAATTTTAAACTGTAAGGTATGCAATTTTTGTACATCCTTTTAAAGTACCTAATTTCCTATGTCAAAATACAAACTTTGAGCAAAATCGGTCAAATTGTTCTGAGAAATCAAATTTTAAAAAATTCGTGCTTTTACAATTCGAATTCAATAAATATTTATTTTATTTTTTTATATAAAACATTTAAACTGTTTATAAAACATTTAGACTGTTTTAAAATAAAAGATTAGACTGTTTTTAAATAAAACATTTAAAAACAGTAGAAAAAATTTTAAACTGTAAGGTATGCAATTTTTGTACGTCATTTTAAAGTACCTAATTTCCTACGGCAGAATACAAACTTTGAGCAAAAGCGGTCACATTGTTCTGAGAAATCAAATTTTAAAAAAGTCGTGTTTTTACAATTCGATTTCTAAGGAACAGTTCGACTGTTTTTGTTCAAATTTTGGTATTTTGTCATGTGAAATTAGGTACTTTAAAATGATGTAAGAAATTGTAAACCTTACAATTCAATTTTTCCGATTGTTATGAAAACAACAATAAAACAATAAAAAATAATAAATATTTACAAAAATTTATTTTTTGCATGGAATTATCTTTGGAAAAGCAAATTTTATAATTGTGTGCAAAATTCACCTAAAAAGTTTCGTCACATAAAATTACATTTCTTGAAATGAATCAATACAATTCAAAATTTGAGAATTTTAAAAAATTTAATCATGCAATATTTTGCTGTAAATTTTGAGTTTATAAATTTTAATGGAATATTTACAATAATTGCTTATTTCAGCCCTTTAAGCATTCTTCTTTAATATAATCTTTTACATATTGTTACCTTAAACCATTCGGAAACTGCTTTTTTTTTAATATCATAATTAGTGATAATGCTCACGGATGAATATTTTAGACATTCAATTAGCCTTTTCTTAGATTTCGAACTGTTATGTGATCTAATTTTTTTTTTTCATTAGAAAAATTATTTAGTTCGTCAATTTTTAACTCTTTGACTCAAAATTTTTATGAAACATATTTTTCATAATTTTGCATAAATTCAGGTCAAAATAAGTGAAAAATATTATATTTAACATTTTGATAATATATTGTCATGAAATACAGCATGAAAAACCGGTGTCTTTTTCTGCGCTAAAGGTAAAATCTTCCTAACCCGGCTCGTTTCTAAACAATAATTAGCACTAATTATCAGTTATTTAGATCAAGGGAATAATTTCATCATTAAAATTTATTTAATTTAAAAAAATCAGATATTGATAAATTTTTGAATCTGAATAAAAAAAAATTATTTTCAAATGGCTTTTTTTTTTAAAATTTTATATTTTGCTACAAATATAATTTCAGCAATCTAACAGAATGTTTTATTAACTATTAGACTGTTTTTTTTATTAAAAAACACCCAGAAATATATTTGTCAGAAAAATTATATAAGGGTACACCGGTGTTCTAGCAGCATCATAGGGTTAAGAATTAAATTTGATAATAGACTTTTTCTTAATAATTTCTTAAGAGGCTTCTAACTTTTCGACCGAACTCAACTGTTGAAAGGATGGAGATGAAGAAGTAAAATTCTAAATATGCTTTTAATGTTTTTTATTTATTCAGCAGTATCTTCCGATACTTCTAAAATACAAATGCGTCACCCAATTAGAAATTGATGTATAAGGCAGCGTGGTATTTTCGATTCTTTATTAGTTTTGTCTAACAAATTTGCCCCTATACAATTCTACGATCAGTAAAATTTTAAAAGTTAACTAAATAGTATACAGTTGTCCGTTTTTAAGTTTTTGATAAATATCTTTGTTTTTGTGTAATTAAATTTAAAATAATTGTTTAGGATCATCCAAATCCTTATTAATCAGTTTAAAATGTAATAAAATTAAATTGTAAAAATTTAAAAACTGACAAACGTGTAGTATACTGACAAATGTGAAGGTTATTTACTCAAAGCAATAAATCTCAAAATTTTATTGTTTAAAATTTTTGAAGAAATTATCAAGCGTTATTTATCGTAATCTAATAAAGTAACCTCTTTATTTTCCACATTTTTTAAAAAAAAAAAGATATTGTGTTATCGAATTACGTTATACCATCAAAAAATTATTAAGTACAAACACTATCCAGAAAATACAAATCAAAAATTTAAACTAAGAACCAAGATGGCGGAGGTAGAGGTCTCTTAAGCTTGAAAACAATCTTCCCAACATGCTTATTATTCAGCATAAATCTACCTTTAAATGAGTATACTTATTTTATTCGCTTTCAGTTTAAATAAATAAAGTTTTGAGTTAAACACGCAGAAGTAAAAAAATAACTTTTTTTGTAATAGATTGAAGTAGTACTTTATGAAATCATACCATAATTCACAAAATATATTCATAATAAACGTAGAAAAAAATATTATAAATACATACTATTCAAGTCAATATTTGAAGACAATACTTTGATTCTGAATTAAATTTATCAAAAATGTTTCATCAAAGTAGCATTTAACATTTTTATTGCACTTTTGGGAAGTAAAATGAAACAAAAAATTATTTTCGTAGTTCAAGAATTCTTTTTATTCCACATTTATTAACATAATTATTTTATAATTAAACATAACCTATTGCATTTCTAATCATTAAACTGGCAATTAAAAAATAAAAATTTTCTTCCCTTGTAATTAGTGCAAAATACTTTTAATCTTAGTAGTACTCAAATTCCAACTACGAAAGCATTACTTATTGAAATTCGATTGAGCGAGTTGAGAGTTACTTTTAGAAAAAAAAATCGTTTGCCTCGTTAAGACTTCTCTTTCGCAAACGACAATTTCGTATTGCGATTTTCAAAAATCATTTCTTTTCTAGTGGCAATTATTCTCCCTTCGCCGCTTGATTAATTATACAGTTGATTTTTACTCATGTTGGTTAAGTTTTTATTTATAAAAATATTCAGTTTCTACTCAGGTATTATGTAGTTTCACAAGAATAAGTGGAAGCTTTTGAATTTGCATTCAACTGATTACTTTTTTTTTCATGTTTAAGAATTAAACTTTTTTTAAAATTATTATTATTTTTAATTTAAAATTTCATTAAATGTATAAGTTTTTTTAAATTTTATATTACTTTTAATTTATAGTTTCAGTAATTGAATAATTTTTTAAATTTTAGATTATTTCCAATTCCTATTTTTTTAAATTTATAATTTTTTTTGTTTATTTCTGTGGTTGAATTCATAACTTAAAGTTGTAGCAAATTTGTACCGTATTGTGGTTCAAGGCACCGATATTATGATCCAATTTAGAATAAATATTTTTAAAGCGTTGCTATAAGAACTTATAATGAGATCCCCTCACAGATAATACAGATCAACTAAGTTTGATTCAAACTATATGCATAAAGTTTATTTATAATATTGATATAAGTATAAAATTTATTTATAAAATTATAGTTAAATTAAATTCTGTAGATATTAATAGTGAAATTTCAAATTTTGGACTAGCATAATTTATGAATTTTTGAAAATTTGAATTTCTTTGCTGTTGAAAAGGAATTTTCGCCCCCGAAGAGAATGTTTCATAGTATTGAAAAATGTGATAAATTTTAAAAATATTTTTGGCATTATATGTTTAGTAGCATTATAATATACACTAGTTTAGAAGAAAATTTAAATAAATCAAGATTTGTATTTCTGTATAACAATAGAATTTGCCATTTGTAAAAATATATTTTGAACATTTATTTGTAGAAATTAATCACATGAAATATTTATCAGAGACAATGCAGCTAAATGAGAATCCAACAAGAATTAAGTACAATAAAACTAAATCTGCTATTATAATATTTATTATGATTTGATTTTTAGCCGGGAAATGTTTGACAATCTGAATATTGAATTCTGAATAAATGTTTTATTTAAATTTAGTATGGACATTTTTGGTCATTAAAATTTAAATATTCTTTACATATAAGAAAATTTAATTATATATTATTGCAAAATAGATAGTTGTTTTAACATATAATAATTTTTGTTTATGTTATTTGATTCAAGCAAAATATTGAATTCTGAATAAATGTTTCAATTAAATTTAGTATGGACATTTTGGTCATTAAAATTTAAATATTCTTTACATTTAGGAAAAATTAATGATATATTATTGTAAAATAGGTAGTTTTTTACCATATAATAATTTTTGTTTACGTTATTTGACTCAAGTAAAATATTGAATTCTGAATAAATGTTTCAATTAAATTTAGTATGGACATTTTTGGTCATTGAAATTTAAATATTCTTCACATTTAAGAAAAAAATAATTATATATTATTGCAAAATATATAGTTTTTTACCATATAATAATCTTTGTTTATGTTATTTGATTCAAGCAAAATATTGAATTCTGAATAAATGTTTCAATTAAATTTAGTATGGTCATTTTTGGTCATAAAAATTTAAATATTCTTTACATTTAAGAAAAATTAATTATATATTATTTCAAAATATATAGTTTTTAACCATATAATATTTTTTGATTATGCTATTTCATTCAAGCAAAATATTGAATTCTGAATAAATGTTTTAAATAAATTTAGTGTGGATATTTTTGGTCATTAAAATTTAAATACATTCTTCTTTACATAAAAGAAAAATTAATTATATATTATTACAATATAGATAGTTTTTTACCAGATAATAATTTTTGTTTACGTTATTTGATTCAAGTAAAATATTGAATTCTGAATAAATGTTTTAATTAAATTTAGTATGGTCATTTTTGGTCATTAAAATTTAAATATTCTTTACATTTAAGGAAAATTAATTATATATTATTGCAAAATAGATAGTTTTTAACCATATAATAATTTTTGATTATGCTATTTGATTCAAGCAAAATATTGAATTCTGAATAAATGTTTTAATTAAATTTAGTATGGACATTTTTGGTCATTAAAATTTAAATATTCTTTACATAAAAGAAAATTTAATTATATATTATTGCAAAATAGATAGTTTTTTACCATATAATAATTTTTGTTTATGTTATTTGATTCAAGTAAAATATTGAATTCTTAATAAATATTTTAATTAAATTTAGCATGGGCATTTTTGGTCATTAAAATTTAAATATTCTTTATATTTGAGAAAAAATAATTATATATTATTGCAAAATAGATAGTTTTTTACCATATTTATTTGTTATTTGTTATTTTTGTTTATGTTATTTGACTCAAGCAGAATATTGAATTCTGAATAAACGTTTTAATTAAATTTAGTATGAACATTTCCTGTCATTTAAATTTAAATATTTTTTCACATTTAAGAAAAATTAATAATATATTATTGCAAAATAGTTTTTTATCATATAATATTTTTTTATATTAATGTTAAAATATATTTAAAGTAAAGATTTAGATTTTTTTAAAGTTCTATTTTTTTAATTAACTTCTTTTGTTCATAAAAAGATTCCAATCTTCGTTTCAAGAGCGTCTAATCAGAGAGTTAGCTCCGGGCATTTACACCCCTCTGTACGCCACTGTAAAAAATTCCTAATCAAATTTCGGTAAAAAGTGCCGGTACTTTTACCATAATATCCACTTTTACCGGATCATGTTACGGAATAAAAAATATAATATACTGTAATCTTTAAAATAATAATTACTGTTAAATTACTGAATCACTCTAATTAAATAAACATTACTGTAAAATTAAGGTGTAATATTTTACGGTAAAAATGTATTTTACGGTTAATGTACCGAATGCACCGGTACTTTTTATCGTAATTTGATCCGAAATTTTTGTTTCATGTACTGAAATAAATTATTTTAACCCCTTGGGGACGGGTGATTCAGAAAAGCATTCGTACAAAATCAGAATCAAGTTGTAATTAAATAAGAAGCGGTAACTTAAATGTAGTCGTTGCTAATTTGACAGACTTACTTTGCTTTTTCTTTAATTATTGTTAATTTAATCATATATATAATCAATGTTAGTTCAAAGTATAACTAAATAGTTTTATTTTGAACAAAGTAATGGTGAATTAAATAAATCAAACAATTATAACTCCTCCCACAAATAAACTGCTAAAGAATTACTTTGATTACCAGTTTTATCTTTTTATCCTGATTGATACAGTTTCATGCTGTCACGTATTTGTGACAGTCGGCGCGAAAGGGTTAAATTTTTTTTGTGTGGAATCTAATATTTTTACTACTAATTTCATTATAGTTGTAATGTTCAATCTAAATTTTAAATTTATTCTATTAAAATAAATTTTCAACTTGTAATGCAAACTTTAAGACAGACATTTTCTGAAACATGGAATACTGAAAATACTATATTAAATAATTTTTGCTATTTGTTATTTCATAATAATAAAGTACAGCAATAAAAGTTTTCCAAGACACTACCATCGATATTGGTTTTAAGATCTAATTCAAGTTTTCCCCAAACTGGGAAAAAACAAACAACATAAGAGTACAAAGGGATAAAAAGCGGGCAAAAAAATACAATGAATAACTGAAAAAATTCGCGATAGGGAAGCATTTCAACTGCGTGGTTTCATCTTTTGCGATCGATAAAACCCACCCCCCTCTTCCTTTGAATTTGTTCTTTTTTCTACTTTTAGAATGTTTCAAAAGCAGAAGTCTACTTTAGTACCTAATATAATAGCTCAATATCACATTTTTCATTTTCAGATAGCTAAAAACCTTTCCTCACTATTATTAAGAAATATTTTTTATTACTTTTAACTTTTCCCTTCTTATTTGTCAGATAACCTTTTTTAAAGCTTATCAGAAGAAATTGTAGTTTTATTTTCGGAAATTTTTTTAGGGAAAATATTTGTTTCAGTAAAGTGCATTTCATTTATTATTAATATTTGTTATATATTGCACAAGGTGTTGGATAACTATCAAATATGCAATGTAATATATTCTTAGAATAAATGACAAAAATTATAAATTTTTTAAAGTATGAGTCGTTTTAGCCAATAATTCTGGACAACGCTTAAAAATTAGTTTTACAATTTAGTTTCAGTGTCTCAAAATTCCTTGTATTATATAGTTTTCGATATTTATTGTTGTCATTAATGATCACGATATTGCCGTATTTGATTCACCTATGTGTATTATCAAGATCCGGTAACCTATGTAAACCAGAATTATTAACAGGTATTGGCGAATATGGCTTCATGAAACCCATAACAGATAACACCAAAAAAATGGCTAGTTATTTTCTGATCGTATATTTTTCCGATATGGTACACCAAACAGGCTGCCCAGATCATGCAATTTAACTAAAAAGGAACTTTTTGGAAATATAAATTTTAAACCGATCAGCCCACAGCCACCTACGCCTTGATAGAGGGACTTGAACGCTGTCTTAACGAAATTCAACCACATTTATGAAAAATAGTCACTAATATCTTTGACAAAGCAATGCGTATGTGCCAACAAGACAGTGACGGCCATTTAAAAATTCCACGCATAATCTGTATTGCATACGTTATATAGCAATGCGTATGTGCCAACAAGACAGTGACGGTCATTTAAAAATTCCACGCATAATCTGTATTGTATACGTTATATAGCAATGCGTATGTGCCAACAAGACAGTGACGGCCATTTAAAAATTCCATGCATAATCTGTATTGCATACGTTATATAGCAATGCGTATGTGCCAACGACACAGTGACGGCCATTTAAAAATTCCATGCATAGCCTATTGTATACGCTATAAATTAGTGGCTCCCAACAAGGGGCAGATTGCCCCCTATTGGGTGATATGATTTTCCCCCTCAATGGGATGATAATTCTTAGGTAGGTGATGAGTATTCAAAAGAAAATAAATGAAAATAATAATACAAAGTCCGTGAATATCAAAATTGAAAACGTATACGAAACTGATACATCAGAGTTCAGACAAAGAATCACGCGTTAAGAATAAATAGATAAATAAATACGTTTCAGGAACGTTCTCCTCATACTTCGGGCCGAAGAGCTATCTGTCGTCCAAATCTTCGCAGAGCTAAGAGATAAATTGAACATTTGCTTGAAAAGAGACCTCTGACGATCATAAATAAAGCTGGACATTAAGCTTTAACTGATAGTTCAAGGCAGTAATTGTAAAAATGAACAATTGAGTTTTTAAATTCTAATTATCAACATTATCAATTCTTTCATAGTGCAATAAATAAACACAACTAAATATGTACTTATAGGACCGGGATAGCGTGGTTGGTAGGGCGTTGGACTCATGTTCGAGAGAACGGGAGTTCGAATCCAGCCAGCAGAAGAATCTCCGTTTATTAGATAGTAACTGGTGCTCGTTAAATCAGCCGGGATCACATCTGTCTGTCGAGTTCCCTTAACAAATCAATACTTCTGGATAGGAGTTCCCTTGTCTTCTGGATAGGGTTCAAATTACAAGGATACGGAGTTGAATATTGGTATAGTTCGTCCACCAGAAGTTAGCACTTGGCTTCACCTCCTCGGACGAAGGGTTCATTTCAGCTTGGGAGTAAGAGGAGAAACGTCTCCGAGCTTGAAATTGACACAATCCTTAATGCGTGCCAAACGCAAACAGTGAATTAATTCCTTTTCAGTCACTTACTTCACTTTATCATCTGCTATTACACCTCTCGTCACTCTAGCTAATTAAATATACCGTAGCAAAATGTTTCAAAAATGACAAACTATTCACTCAAAAGAGAGAAATATCATAAAATTTTTAATGTTAAAAAAATGCACATAAAGATTACGAAGTAAATATTTTTGTCATATGATCGCCCAATAGCAACTTCGTTCAGAATTGTTCACATCCTTCTCCCAAAAATAGCGAAATAGTATCGTCGGATACCACGTGATGAAGGCGGAGCCAAGTGCCAACTCCTGATAAACTAACTATAGCAGTTAACTCAAATTTGGATCGGCTGTTCAACGTAAAATACTCCTGTACTCCTGTTTTAATTATTTTTCATCAAATATAAGTTCTCCTTGTAAAGAAAAAAGGGAAAAAACTTAAAAAGCTACATTTTCATCTTTAATTTTAAACTGAAACTAAACATTTAAATTTCCAGTATTAACGACTATAGTTTACGGGTTTTTTTTTCAAATAAAAAGAAGAGGAGGTGCTAGGTAGCAATCAAAATTTAGAGGAGGGCAGTCAACCTCTAGAGCGGGGCCAAAAAATAAATAATTGAAAGCCACATTTATAAATCAGCAAAAAATTTCAAGCTTATTATTAAAAAGCCGTGTTTGCTATCAAAATTATGTTATTGAATCGTGGGATATCCAGTTTAAATGGGTACATAAATGTTATAATTGCACTTCAAAACAAGTAGAAATTACAGAAATTTAAAAATAAGCATGTTTAATAAACATACATTTATAATTTGCAGTCAGTAAATTTACATATATTCATTCTTTCTCGGTACATTACCAATGAAATTAACACTTAAATAAAAAAAATATTGACTGTAGTCAAAATTAATTGATTAAATGTAAAAATTTTAATTAAATATCTCTACAAAATTTACTGTCAAAACTATGTTTAGATTTTTAATTTAAGAAAATATTTAATCATGCTCCTTACACATTATGGTTCCAAGTCTTTCGTGAGTTATATATAGAGAAAAAAAAAAGACATCTCTAAAAGGAACTTGTATGGAATAAATATATTTTCAATATATACTTGAAATAAGATTTTTAAAATAAGTAATTAATCCAAATTAAATAGTTCAAAGAGATTCTTATGAAAATATACCGAATATTTTTAATCAAGTTATTTATATAAGACTTCAAAATTGTGGAACTAATTCAAATTAACAACGTGAAAGATGATGAGTGAATTACAACTTAACTAGCATTTATTTGTCATTAAGACTTTTAGAAATTCTCCTCTTCCAGATGGAATAATTTGGGTAGAAACAGAACATTTTTCGGAAAATCATTCCCCTTAATGAGCCTGTACGGTGCAGTAATTTGATTTTCCTTATGCGTGAAAACGTTGTTCTGCATTTTGTTCCACGTATTGTTCTACATCTAAAACGAGGTCCCCCATTACGGTTTTAACAAGAAACGAAAGGCTTTTGAGAAATGACTTCATAATTAGCCTCTGAAAATTTTCGCTGATTAAGTTTCATGCAGTAATGAATATACTTTGGGAAATCATTAAAACGATAAGAAAAATACAATGAAAACGATTTCTTTGAAAAGTTCGATATTATTTTAATAATGCATCGAATAATTCATGAGATGGAGCTTGTAATTTTAGTAAACAATATTTTTTAATATATTTTGCTATTTGTGAGATGAGAAAATATAACGAGAAAAATTCAACACTTTTGTTTTTGTTTGTCGTATTGGAAGATATTTGAATAAGTTATTTGAAAAATTGTGAAAAAGATTTCGCCAAAAGAATGTAAATTAGTTGGGAAATAGAATGTTGTAGAATTAGTTGGGAATAGAGTGTTTGTTAATAACTTATCGCTAAAGCAAACATTTACACAAATACGAGTACAAATACATAAAATATTTTTATGTCTAAATGGTAGGTGCATTAAAATCGTCACTTTTAAATAAGTTTTAATAAGAAATGTAAATAATTATACTCAAACATGTCATATTTATTTGATAATGCGAAACCGTTGTTGTTTTACCTCACATGCTAACCTCACATCAGAAAGGTGCTGGGTTCGAATCCCGGACAAGACATGGATGTTCTTTCATTCTCTGTACTATCTGTCCTTAATGTGGGAACAGCGTTGGCCTACCTAATATGGTGTCCCTAAAAGAGTGGACAACAAATCTTCCCTACTGATACCTTAATGACGAGTGTCAAATGGGTATTGAAAAAAACATTGTATTTCTGAACTAATTTAATTAATTTTGCGCCATAAAAAGTCATAACTCTATGAGTTTAAGTTTGGTTTGAGTTATGAGTTAAGTATGAGTTTGGTAATACACATAGAGTTCTATTTTTTTATGAAACGCTAGTAAGAATTCTGGTTGCCAAAATTTGCTTTGCTTTAATTAATGCTTAAAGTCGCAATAGCTGGAGGCAGTTAAACTGAACCAAACATAGACTCCGAGCAACGAAAGCAAGTAGCTAGTTTTTGTCTCAATAGAGTCACACTATTGGGCTATTGGTGACGGTCTAAGATTTTGTTCTAATGATAATCTGTAGACAATACTGGCTCATGCGCGAACTATATTACCAAAATTAAAATCAGAGGGCAGTTGGTAGTGGTAATCATCTAACCTCCGCACCACACTCCCCAACCTCCCAACAGTGCGTGAACTTTACCAGCATTGTAAGGCACTACATTAGAATAGGTTCTTTATCCCTAAGAGACGATCTGAGAAATGGCAGTATGATCAGACATTTTTATCACGATCGAAGAAATTGAAGTATAATCAGAAATTTTTTCACGATCGGAAAAATTACAGTACGATCAGTCATTTTTTCATGATCGAGGAAATTGCAGTACGATCTACCGTTTTATCACGATCGGTGAAATTGCAGTACATTCAGCCATTTTTTCATGATTGGAGAAATTGCAGTACGATCAGCCATTTTTTCACGATCGAATAAATGGCAATATCATTAGACATTGCTTTCAACACGGGAAATCGAATCCAGCTGTAAGCCGTGGCAGGCGGGAACTATAACTACCACACTGATAGGAAAAATTATTTTGTAATAGTTATTGCTAAAATTTCAGCAGTTAACGTCAACGATGTTTCTAAGTTTTGTTTCATAAGATCCTAAAATTTACACGAGAGTTTAGATGGTCTTTATGCTTTCTCAGACGCACCATTTTTAGATCTCAGATTTAGTTTACATTACATAACTTATTTATCATTACTACCTATTAGATTTTGCCCACAAATACAATGTTCCCAAAACACATGCCCAAACGTCTTTTTCAATTGTTAAGGAAAACATATGGATGTTATGTACTTGTTATTAATCTGACAAAAAAATAATAACTGTAATTTTGTTATGCACACTCAACACTTTTGTTATCAGTATAAATCAGAAAATAATATTAAATTTTATATCAACTATTTCTTATACACGCGATCGGGGAAAATTTTTTTATAATAAAAATAAATATGACAAATGCAAAAAAGAATAAGCTTACTTTATTTAATAAATTCATATTTAGATTAATAACATCAACAGTATTCATTGCGTTAAAAATAATCGATTTTATTTTTATTATAATCGATCCTTTTATACTCCACTCGCATTTTGAATATTTTCACCAGAATTTGGCAAACTTGCCAAATAGCAAAAAAAAAAAAAAAAAAAAAAAAAAAAAAAAAAAAAAAAAAAAAAAAAAAAAAAAAAAAANTGACGAATTATTTTTGAACTAATGATCGAATTTTCATGTACTTAGACTTAATCTTAATGGTTCGAAGGAGTGACCTTAAATGTATTAATTAATTAGTTCAGACGATATTTCTAAATTACGAAAAGCAGACATAAAGACGTACTTTTTCTGAATAAGCATAACTTTTTTCCCGACTGATTTGGAAATCTTTACCTTCAAAATATTTGGGGCAACCGCAATCTGTGAAATATGGTCCCAAAAATTTGGTCACTAGAGATGTCAAAAGTTTTTGACCTCTTAGTTTCAGTACACAATTATAAAATTTCTTTATTCAAAGATAATTCCATGCAAAAATCAATTTTAATTTTGTGAACAACGTAATTAAAAAACGTTATTTTTTAATTTTGAAAGACAAAACACAAAATTTGAATTCGACTTTTCGACTTTTTTGAAATTTAATCACTCAAACACTGTTACATTTTGCCATTTAAAATTACTTAGTTTAAAATGGTGCAAAATATGTATACCTTAGAATTCAAGGATTTTTCGATTAAAATTGTATAGGATAATAAAAATTATTTTTTATATTTTTAGATAAGCAAATTTTATAAAAATACGAAAAATACGCAAAAAGTTAAATTATCATTACGGAGATCGGCCAGTTTTTTGTTTAAACAATTAGAACCATATTTTTCAGATTGCGATCCAGAATTTCCTCTTGCCCTCATCTCCATTATTACCTCTTAAAAATTCGAATCCGTCAAAAAAGAATAATAGTTTATTAAAAAAAGTGCGTTTTTATGTCTGATTTAGTAACTAAAATAATTAATTAATTTATGCTTCATTAATTAATTAGCATATATAATCACTCCTTTGAGCCACTAAGACGATTAAGGTGACGACTTTAAACCACTATGGTGAAAAAATCGTGAAAATCTGGTGGTAATATGTGGCCATGAAAATCGGGTAATTAAAACAAAATTTATTAAGAGTGAAAAAATTTTTTTGCGCAATGTACTTAAAAAAATATTCATCAATAACAAACAACTCAATTGTTAACAAATTGAATATTTATAAAAAGTAATTAAACGTTAAAATATAAATAGCAATTAAATACATTCATTTAATTTTAAACAATAAGTAAATCAAATAAATATTTTCTTATCGACATTAAAAAACACTACTCTTGAGTTTGATTTGATGATAGAAAAACACGAAATACGTGATGTTGACAATTGTTGTCGGAAAAGTAATTTATGTGATCTTTATGTTGCATTTGTAGAACTATCTTTAATCAGAGAAGCCAGATATTAATAGGTGGATGTGCGTGATGCCAATAACCTGTTATCAAATTATTACACGCTAGCATTCAAAATGGAACCCCATCGCCAACATAATCAATTACATCAATAGCCATTGCGATAAATAGCATATTCGCACTGATATGGATATCATTACCCTCAATGAAACATCATTGAAATTAATATTACTATTATATGTTGGCTTTATCGTACGCTTAGTAACTATGCTTAGTTATTTCTATTTAATAATTTAGACTCGAGTTTTTCTAAACTTTCTTAGTTACTAACCAAATCAACAGATCTATCCTGAAATTGAATTTCTTTATTAAATGTCTATTTTAATAAAAATGATACCACAGCGTAGGTTTTTAAAATGTAAAAAACCAGTTGAAACTAGTAAACCTCCTACTAAATTCGTTTGAATTGGATATGTTAGGATCCGATTGAAATATTATATGTGAAATAGAGCAACAGGAAAAATAAACTTTTGACAATAAAAACAAATAAGCTGTACTAACAAGACTTAACAATTATTATAAACTTATGACCACAATTATTATAAACTTATGACAACAATTATTATAAACTTATGACAACAGTTATTATAAACTTATGACCACAATTATCATAAACTTATGACAACAATTATTATAAACTTATGACAATAATTATTATAACAATTATTATAAACTTATGACAACAATTATTAGAACAATTATTATAAACTTATGACAACAATTATTAGAACAATTATTATAAACTTAAAACAATTATTAAAAACAAAATTGTTTCTTTCCAGGAATGCACCAATGTCCAGCTCCTTGTAATTTTGGAACCATATCCAGAAGACAAGCGAACTCCTGGATCTAGTATCGGGAGAATTTCGCCTTCTTGAAGGGCTTTTTGATTGAACTTACCCGCATTTGCGTTACAGCGAGAGGAAAAGCACGAAAACTTCCTATGATTAGCCTGTCTGCAAGGGGACTCTAACCTATGATCCGTTTACCACACGATCTACTTATAATAATTGCTCACTGAGAAAAAAAAGTATGGTCACAACTACTAGAATATGATAAAATTTATAGTATTTCTGGCTCTGTGAGAAAGCCAAAAAGCTCGGTAATTTTTACCGAAGTGCTTTGGTAATAATTTTGATAAAATTAACCATAACACATGATTTTATTATCTGTAATAAAATTGGGTAAATGTGATAAAATTTAGTAATTTTATCATTACACGTTAGAACATGGTATAAATTCCATTTATTGGGTTAATTTTACTTTTTAACTTGCTTTTTTTACTAAATGTGTGGTAATCTAACTATAATTTTGAAAACCAGAATTTACAGTAAACCGTTTCCATGTGTACGGAAAAATTACTGAATAAATGGTTTAAATTCGGTATATTTGCTTTTTTAAATCATGATTATGTTCTTATTTATTATTTTTTTTAAATCAGAAATTTCACTACAATAATTTCATTACAATTTTTGCCTTGTGTCTTTTTATTATGTTAAATTTTATAGATCAAATTCTATAAGACATAGCCTTAAAAACAAAAAGCAACACGAAAACGTAGCAAAAAATACCTCAAAACAGCAAGCTTTGCTAGTTTTTTCTGCTATAGAGAAATTTATATCCCCAAAAAGTACTAAATTTTTAACGCTTTATTTCCCTTTCAATAGTTACGTAGTAAGATTCTGGCTTTTTATTTCTGAATATTTGATCTTTTTTGACACTATGAAATAAATATATCAAGAAGCCCCTCTATAAATGCGTGTTGTAGGATCAAAAAGAAGTGTAATATTATATATGAATGATACTATAAATATAAAATGATTCAAGTTGAAAAAAAGTTTTTTTTTTTTAGAATCTACAAATATACACAATATTTGAGTCTGGAAACTTTTTCATGCAATCATATGAATTAAACAGACGAATGCAAAGCAATATCCAAGAGATTTTACAAATTATTTCAGGAGAATTATTCTTCATTATTCATCAAACAATATAAAGTTTATCTGGTAAAATATGCATAATTGTAATTAAGAGGAACTCATTTTAATAATAAAATGACTCAAAAAGTCTGTTTATGGTATAACAAACTTATGAATTTTAAAGAAACATTATTTTCAAACTTTATAAAAAGTTTTCAATATTTTTTGGACGTTTCAGTTAATATTATTATAGAATGTAATCAATATTATTATAGAATAAGACCCAGAAACAAATTTTAAGAATCTATGAAATGAAAAGAAATCAGTGTATTCAATGGACAAAATTTTCATGAAAATGGTTTGGAAAAATTCTGTGTGACATTATTCAAAAATATTTAAAAGATTATTTCTAATTAACTCAATGTTGATTAAAAACAATACCAAACACAACCAAGCAAAAAGAAAGTTTTTGCTTTTATCAAAATTAAAATCAAAACATATGCATAGTGTAAGCGTATCTTTACAATTTACAAAAAAAAAACATTATTAGGAATTATTTTATTTTATAACCGTTGTTGAACAACTGACCCAAATTTGGGTTTACGACTACTAATGTTCAATTCCGTAGCCTTGTAATTTTGAATCAATCCAGAAGACACGGAAATTCCTGGATCAGAACCCCCAAAGGTTATTGATTGGTTATGGGAACATGGAGGACTTTGCGACTCGACAGATTTAACGTTGCATCAGTCACCATTAATTACTCGGGGAGTCTTCGCCCGACGAGGATCGAACCCACGGACATGGGCCCAGTGCCCTACCAACCAGGCTATTCCGGCATTTATTAGGAATTATTATAATATTTTAAAGAAGCATTTGCAATTTAAGAGAGCAAAAAAAAATAAAAAGTTATTAAAAAGGAAATTTAACAACTTCTAAGGCGCTTCAATTTATATTATTCAAATTGATATACAATCCAACACTAATAAATTTAAAAGAAAGACCCTTTTAAAAATATTAATAAAATATCTTACATCAGTTTGCAAAATATTTCAGTGAATATAAATTAAAGTTTCTCCCGCATTAATTTAATTTATTCATTACCAAAATATTCTTCATGCAAATTTATCACTAACAGACCAGTTTCGATTGTTTTTTGAAAGAACATAGCAATCCATATCGCCTGAATTGGAAAAAATTCCATTAATAACATTTAGTCACGTCAATGTTCAACCTTGAGTGTTCATCTATTCATTTTCTAATGAGTCATTCAGAGTACTAAGAGTAAATGGAAATTTTTATTGATTCTAACCTTTTCCTTTTTATGTTAGTAGGTAAAACCGAATTGAAATGAAATTGTCGTTGGTAATGGTGAATGACGACAAAAGAACAAAAATAAATGGCACATTAATCAAGACTTTATATGTTAGTGTACAAGTTCGATATGCAGTGAATGTAAACATTCCCTGGTGCGTTTTAGCATTTGTACATTCGCTGTAATGAATTCATGAAATATTTATAACATCCGAATTTTTAAATATTTATTTGATAGTAACATTAACCGATTAGAAATAAATTAGTACTAAATAACTAACCAGTCATTTATTAAAGTGACTACATGAATGATGTTAGCTGGAGGTTATCGTCATTTACATATCTCGGTCTTTTATAGTAAAATATTATTCTACACTGTAAATAATTCCTGATCAGATTACAGTACAAAAGTACCGACACTTTATGTGCATCATCGGTAAAATTCATTTTACCATGAAATAAATTTTTACCTTGAAATATTATACCGTAATTTTTACAGAATTTATTTGATTTGAGTGATTCAATGATTTCACCAAAATCATTATCAAAACTCTTAGGTAAAGGTAAAAATCACCGAGCTTTTTCGTGTTCCCATAGAGCCAGAAACACGATAAATTAACCATATTTATCCCTGTGATCAAACTGATGTATAAAGATTGAAAAAAAAGACAATTGATTTTTAAAATAGTTTTATTAAAAGTGAAGTAAAAATAAAGAAAACGCCAAATTTATTGTTATAAAAGTATTAAATTGAAGCTAAAGCACTAATTGTCAAAATGAGAACAAAATGCGAACACAAAATGAGAATTTCTTATTTTCAAAGGACATTAAAATAGAGATTGAGTGTTAGAAATTTAAATTTCTAACTAATTATCATAATGAAACATTGCAGTCATAATGATGAATAATTTAAGTGAATTGCTAAAAACATCTTTATAACTTTATGAAGACAAAAGGAGACAATTTAAGAGCAATTTTATTTAAAAGAGTTGTCACTTAAAGGTAAGGTACCAGAAAGTAATAAATTATAAATAAAAATTTCACAAGAACTATGTTAAGGTTAAAGAAAGTAATTTTATAAGAAATATGCTAATGTTAAGAATAATAACTCTATAAGAAATATGTTAAAAAGTAATAAATCTGTCAAATAATAAATGTATGAAAATTCTGTAAAAGAATTAGAAATAATAATTTTTTAATAAATGTGTTTAAATTAGGTATCGAAATCCTACATGAAAAATTAGAAATGCAAATTTTCTAAGAGATATGTTTAAACCAGTTCTTAAATTAATTTAATCTTTGGAATAATTTCTGAATTTTGGAATAATTAATCAAAAAGTGTTTCCAATCAAACATATTATTTTAAAACTTAAAAAATAGAAAACACAAAAAAGAAAACAGAAAAATAAATAAATAATATAAATAGTGTCTTATAGAAATCGTTTTATGCTTTTCTTTGACAAACAAAATAAGATATTTTTGAGCAATGTTTGGACAATAAATTATTCCACAATAGCTTTTTAGAAATGCAAGTTATGTTTATTTTGCTTATGTTTATTTTGTTTATTCTTATTTTGTTTATTCTTATCTTGTTTACAAATGTTTATTTTAACATTTTGATGGCAGAGTTTTCGTATGCCTAACTATGGGAAACAACAGCCTTAATGATTTTTATGCAGATCTCAGATTGGAAAATTTTAAAACTCTGCAGAATTTTCAGATATTTCAACACCAGGAAACAACAGCCTTAATGACTATTGCAATCTCCTAACAGAAAATTTTATCATATTTCCTCCTAAAAATTATACATGCAGAGTTTTATTATTCTTTAACATTAGAAAACAACGACTTTAATGCTTCTCCTAGCTTCCTATCAGAAAATTTCCCCCTATTTCTTATCAAAAATCAGCACGCAAGGGTTTTCACATACTTAACATCAGGAAACAGCAACCTTAGCGACTTTCGAAATTTCTGATTCGAAAATTTTAATTTTTTTCTCATCAAACATCTGCAGGCAGATTTGTGTTATTTTCTTTAAACATAAGAAAACAATAGCTTAAATGGGTTAATGGGTTTCTTAATCTCCTATCAGAAAATTTTAAAATATTTCTTATTCAGAAACAACGGGCAAAATTTTCATATATTTTATCATCGGGATATAACAGCCTTAATGATTCTTCTAATTTCTAATCAAAAGGTTTTTACATGTTTCATAAAAAGAAACAGCTTGCAATTTTTTCAGCTGCTTTAACATCGGAAAGCAACCGATTATTAATTTTTATATATTTATTTTTAATTTAATTTTAACTCTCGTATTCTCTGATTATTAAATTTAAAACTTTTGCTTCTCAAAAATCTGATACTCAGATTGTTTTTATATTTTTTGACTTTACAAAACAACAGCTTTAATGGTTTTCCTAACCTCCTATCATAAAAATTTTAGCATATTTTTGATAAAGAGCTTAACAACCAGCAAGCAAAATGTTTCATCATTTTAACATCAGGAATCAACAGCCTTAATGATTCTCCAAGTCAAGAAAATTTTATAATTTTTCCTAAAATATATCCTTGCATGCAGAGTTTTTAGATACTTTAACATCAGGACAAAACAGCTTAAATTATTCTAATCTTTGAATATAAAATTTTAACATATTTCATTAAAAAAAACAGCATGCTGAGTTTTCAGATACTTAACATAAGGAAACAACAGTCCTAATAATTCTCTTCTTCCTGGACACCAAAAGTTTAACATATTTCAAATAAAAAAATCTGCTTCCAGATTTTGACGGGTATTTAATATCAGAAAACAACAACATATTGATTTTTCAAATCTCTTATCAGAAAATTTTAACATATTAATTACAGAAAATCAGAATGTTGAGTTTTCTTAGATCAGGAAACAACAGCTTTAATGATGCTTCTAATCTCTGATCAGAAAATGACTTATTATTGTTAACGAAAGCCATCATACGTTCATGAAACAGAAGCAAAATTTTTCTAGTTCAATACATTAAAAAATTTTTGCAGATTTTGGCTGGTATTTAACATCAGAAAACAACAACATATTGATTTTCCAAATCTCTTATCAGAAAATTTTAGCATATTGATTACAGAAAATCAGAATGCCGAGCTTTCTTACATCAGGAAACAACAGCCTTAATGATGCTTCCTAATCTCTGATCAGAAAATGACTCATTACTGTTAACGAAAGCCATCATACTTTCACGAAACAGAAGCAAAATTTTATCTATTTATAACGAAGTGATATTGTACTGAAAGGAGAAAATTAACCGAAGACACAATTGTTATCCTCCTCTGTTAACAAGCCCGTTAACTGAGAGCTTAATTTCACCGAGAGAACAGAGGGAAAAGGCATATAGGATTTGGCGACATTTTATCGATCCCCCCCCCTCCCTCTCTTCTCAGATCGAGTGTGTTCCGGTAGAATAATAACTGGATTGTTGAGGTAATATCGAATTATTCAGACTGGCGTGAAAGATAGTGAAGAATACATTGAGAAAGGTCGTGGCGCCGTTGGAATTCTGAATCTGAAAATATTCTCTGTTATTGAAAGGAGAACTGTCAAGAAAATATTTCCTAGATTCAGTTTGCTATTTAGAGATAGTATGAAATTTCTATCTGAAACTAAATGGAAAATAGCATTTTTTTTTTATCTTTGTTCCTATTGAATTTCAAAATACAGTTTTCATTGAATTGCTTTTGAAAACAATTTCAAAATATATGTTTTTCTTTCAGTAACTGGTAATGCATTTAAAAAAAAAATTTCAGTTTTATAAGGAACTTGTTAAGTATTTTCTTCGTAGAACTTTTAGCAAATCTTTCTAATAATTGTTTTCTTAGAAATAAATGATATTATGAATAATCCTCTCTAAATATTAAACCTCGAAGTTATTTGAGTTTAAAATAAAAATCCGCCTTATTTTCAAAATTGAAGGAAAAGAAAAATTGTTGAAAATTAAAGAAAAATTGTTTTTTTCCCTCTAACTTCGTCTGGAATTAAAACCTTTCTAATATTTCATATACATATGAAAATACATATGATCATCATGAGCTAAATTCCTTTATTCTTTTTTCAGTACCATTTGCAATTATTTCATAAAAGAAAAATCTATAAGCTATGAAATTTTTAAAAATTTACTAGAATTAAATTATAACTGAATTTTTCCTTTTTTTAAAAGGAAATTTCAAACATTTAACGTTTTACAACTGTAATTTTAATAATTGTTTAATTCCATGTAAACAAATGAAATATGTCATAGTAACCCAAAACAAGCAATTTTTTAAACAAAAGCAGTCTTTATAGAACAAAGTATTGTTTATTATATTGTTGTCTCAACTGTTTATTAAAACTCAATGGAAATAAGTTTATGTAATGATGAATAACTTATTGGTGAATCATTTAAATAAGAGAAAGGTTAATGTGAAAAATCCCTAATTCATGCAATTTATCAAAAATATCAACAAATTAATTAATTAATTTCAGTAAGCTAGTTACACTATTAAATCTACTTCTAAACTTGTCCAGAAACGGAAATAAGTTTATGTAATCATAAATAATTTATGGATGAATCTTTTGAATAAGAGAAAGGTTAATGTATAATGTTAAAGGTTAATTCCCTATTTCACGCAATTTATCAAAATAATAACAAATTAAACGAATGAATTATAGTAAGCTAGTTATACTATTAAATCTAATACTAAACTTGTCCGGAAATGGAAATAATTTTATGTAATCATGAAAAGAGAAAGATTAATGTATAATTCTCTAATTCATACAATTTATCAAAAATATCAACAAATTAATTAATTAGTTATAGTAATCTAGTTATACTATTATATATACTACTAAACTTGTCCAGAAACGGAAATAAGTTTATGTAATCATAAATAATTCATTGCTGAATCTTTTAAATAAAAGAAAGGTTAATGTATAATTCCCTGATTCATACAATTTATCAAAATATTAACAAATTAAATTAATGAATTATATTAAGCTAGTTATTTTATTAAATCTACTACTAAACTTGTCCAGAAACGTATGAATACACAATAATAAAAAACTAGTTACAACCTCCTTTGAAAAATAAATAAATTTCATGTATGTTCAATACTTAATACATACTTCATAATTTTAAAATATAAAAAAAACGGAAAGAGCCATTATCAATAGAAAAAATCCTAATTTATTCAACTAATGATACATCTGCCAACAAACCAAATCACTGGTTATTAATTATTCATAATATCCCACCATTTTGGTGATATGAAATCAGACGATTATTTTTAACTGAAAGAAACTCCTCCTAGCATTTTGCTTAAAATTTTCTTTTGCATTTTTTTCCTCACTATACTTTCAACCTAAGTTCAAGCAGCTGTTCTAATCTGGCAATACGCCAGTAGGGGAGGAAGTCAGAAGGTATGGGGCTGAGAAGCAAGCTTAGCAACAGAACAACCGAATGTTGATTTTATGGTGTTTATTCACCCTCTTTTAAGCTATGTTTTTGTATTCACTAAGGTTTACCGGGAAGATATTTTATGGAAGTTTCAGTGGTTGTATTAGAAAGGTTCCTTTTATGCTTAACAGAGAGTAAAATTTCGTAGATTTCTTACTTATACTTTTATCTTTTAATATTTTTTTTTATCTTTTAATCTCTTTTTTTTTCTTTTGATACAAGTGAGAGTGAGTATTGTGACTGATAAACGGGATTTTTGAACCAAAGCGCAGTTATCAAGATGTCGTAGTGTTATTTACAATGAAGTTAAATACAATAATAGATGCTTGATAATAATTTTCTTGCGAAGAACCAATAAGGAAAGTTTTAACATCAGAAATAAAAACTTTATAAAGTATTGTAATATTAAAATAAAACAGTGAAAATATCAGAATTGTTATAATATCAAAGCGTAATAATACAGAAAAAAAATATTTGAAAAGTATTATAATATTAAAACAAAACGGAATAAGTATCAGTACTAAAAAAATTCAAAATCATTATAATATTAAAACAAAACAGTAAAAATATTAAAAAAAATTATTTTATTTTTTGACTTTCCTGAAAAACAATATACGTATTTTCTCGATACACTATTTTAAAATGTGAATTTTTAATAGCGTGCAAAACTCCGGCTCGTTGTATTGAACAAGATTTATTGGCCATTGCAAGATTCAGATTTTACGATAAATTTTAAATTAAATGTTTAGGTATGATTATTACACATTATTACTCAAACTCGTAAATTTCTTTGAAATATAATAATTATTTGAAATAAAAATTATTTTGCAAGAAAAATTTTGCTTTTACAAAATTATTTTATCATTTTAATGTCTTCATTATTGGCAAAGTCACTCGTTAGAGAGAAAGAAATAATGAGATATGAACGGCAATTAAATGAAGAAGAAGCTCATTAACTATTTCAAAATACAATGCATAAGAAAATCAATTCTTTGTGAAAATGGATCAAAATTATTTTAAAGGATATTCCATTGAAAAATTATTAATCGATTCCCTTTTTCTGAATTAAAACAAAAAGCTAAACTATTTTTTTTTAATGAAGATTTTTATAGAAAAAAACTTACAAAATTTGAAAAAGTTTTGATTAATATTTGTTTTTAAATTTTAATATATTAAAATAAGATGGAGACAACTCTATATAGAAATGATTTAGCATTAAGAGGTTTATAAGATGTTACACTATAATTTCTATCTATAATCGATTTTTTTTTCTTAAAATTAAACAATATTTTTAAAGTTTTTTGTCAAAAAATAAAATTAAAAAAAAGCAAAATTAGTCATTGTTACTTAGTCTCTGTTATTTGGCAATCCATATATGTTAAAATTGAATTTCTTCTTCTTAAAATTTTTTTTCAAAACGATAATTTTAAAAATTCCTTTAATAATATAATATATTTCCAATTAGAAATTTTCTAAACTGCCTAAGTTTAATCAATCCTTAAACTGAAATATCTCAAAATAAATTTTTCATTTTTTTAAGTACAGTTTTATAGTACAGCTTTATGAAGTAAATTTCGAAGTGTTTGTAATAGAATGCATAAAAATAAATTTTTATTATTATTTATTTAACGTGAATGGTAAACGGAACATTTCAAAAAGACTTCTCGTTAGAATTATTCGTTATTTTTCCTTTTATTACTTCCTTTTTTGAAAAGGTCATTAAAATCATTTTTATTTCATTTATTTTATGATTTAAAAACTTTTAGTTTTGATTAACCCTTTGTTTCAATAAGAGCAATGTCCACCAGAAAGGAAAATAAATTAAGTAATAATAATTTAAAGAAAAAAACAATTTAATATGATTGTTTAAGTTTATTTGTAAAAGAACTGACAAAACAAGCTTTCATTAGTATTAACTAAATAGGAAAATTTATACTAGGTATTAAAATTTTTTTCAAGAAAAAGATCAAAAATTACTTATTTGCTTTACTTTTACCTAAAACTTTTTTCTTTAAAAAGTTTAATAAATAATTTAAAAGTAAACGTTTTTATTTGATTCTTAGGTAAAAAAAAAGTAATAACATAAACATAATTAAATGAATTCCAAGTCAATAGTATTTGTTGAAGTATAAATACGCATACTATTTCTATAAATTTTACAATCATTAATATCATCATGAATCGATAGACAAAACTGAAATGTTTGAAGTTGTAAAAGATGTCAATAAAATAACCATGAACTATATTGATGTCTATAATAGTGTTTGTTTACAAAGAAATTTTATTATACATGACAGAGTTTTGTTAAAAACATTTACAAAGTTCTGCCTCAATGACAGTAATGTTCATGAATAATTTTTTCAACTATAGTGAATCAATTTAAAGTGCATAAAATAAATAAATGTCCCATTCATTTTGGTATGTTTATTATTTTTCGACACAAACGCCATATATTTAACCTTAAAAATAATTAGAAATATTATCTAAAGTAATTTCGGTGGTTTTCAATAATAATGATAAAAGCCTAAAATTTTACTTTTTTAAAATAACTAAAAATAATTAGAGATATTAGGTAAATAAACTTTTGCTGTTTTTGATAATAATAATTGAAATGTATAATATTGCATTTTTGAAATAACCTGAAAATAATTAGAATTATCATGTAGATAAATATCGGTTGTATTTAATAATAATAATTGAAACGTATGATATTGCATTTTTGAAATACCCTAAAAATAATTAGAATTATCATGCAGATAAATATCAGTTGTATTTAATAATTATGTCTGAAACGTATAATATTGTATTTTTGAAATGACCTAAAAATAATTAGAATTATCGTGTAGATAAATATCGGTTGTATTTAATAATAATAATCGAAACGTATGATATTGCATTTTTGAAATACCCTAAAAATAATTAGAATTATCATGCAGATAAATATCAGTTGTATTTAATAATTATGTCTGAAACGTATAATATTGTATTTTTGAAATAACCTAAAATTAATTAGAATTATCGTGTAGATAAATTTTGATTGTATTTAATAATAAAGACTGAAACGTATAGTATTGCATTTTTGAACTAACCTAAAAATAATTAGAATATCATGTAGATAAATATCAGTTGTATTTAATAATTATGTCTGAAACGTATAATATTGTATTTTTGAAATGATCTAAAAATAATTAGAATTATCGTGTAGATAAATTTTGATTGTATTTAATAAAGACTGAAACGTATAGTATTGCATTTTTGAAATAACCTAAAAATAATTAGAATATCATGTAGATAAATATCAGTTGTATTTAATAATTATGTCTGAAACGTATAGTATTGCATTTTTGAAATAACCTAAAATTGATTAGAATTATCGTGTAGATAAATTTTGGTTGTATTTAATAATATTGAATGAAATGTATTATATTACATTTCTGAAGTAAAGAACTGTAACTTTTAATTAACTTTTTCACCCTTAAACTTGTTTTACATAATTTTTTTTTTTGATTTTGTGTAAATAAAAATAACACGAGAAACATTTCTGAAAATTCTTTTGAATTTCAATTTCCTTCTCTATTCTATGCAACAATTTATTTCGGAATTTTTAAAAAATAAAATTTCAAACATTTTCAATAAGTACGGTTTTTTTTCAAGTTTTAATAAATAAGAAAATAACAAAATTAAAAAATTAAGATTTATATAAATGATTTACATCTACTAACAAAACTAATTGAAATATTAACTAAGATAATAATTGTAGAAAAATAGTTTCAAAAATTACGCTTCTATTTATATACTAATACATATTATTTAATCAATAGCTCAAGATATTTTTTTGATTGAAAATTGTTGATCGAAGTAAAATAGGGAAAGTATATAAAAAAAATACATCTTCTCCCAGACAAAAATGTAATTATAGCTCAAATGTTACCTATTAGTTATATTTCAGATAGATAATAATAAGGAACATTGAGGTAATGTTTCTAAAAAACGTTCATAAGTTATCGAGTGAGACGTTATTGTTATTTGTCATGAGAGAGCCTTTTCAACATTTTTTTTTTAATCAGCAGGGAAATTAAAGACGGGTTTTTGTTACGTTGGTAATATTTCATCGAAAAAAACTGTTATATTTGGTGCTGAATTTGGGAATCGTTATTAATTTAAAAAAAATTTATTTCCAAGAAAAGCAGTATTAAATCTGAGAGTATTTGTTAGGTGTTATTGTATTTTTTTTTATTTATTGCATGAAATTAAAAACTAAAACGATTTAAAAATTCCTAATCATATGTGGCTTATTTAATAGTAAGTTTATCAGGAATAGATTCTTGCATAGTTTAAATTACAAAAACTCAAATTGAATAGAAAATTCCGCAATTGGAATTTCAATTTCAAACATTTAACGTCTCTACGTAAACAAGATATTATATTTATATTTTACTTATATAAACAAAGTATTATTAAATAGTTTATAATATCTGTGAGAGCTAAAAATTTTTGTGATTTTTGTTAAATATAACAAATACAAATTGACAGTTCCTATATATTAATATTGATTCATTGCACTCAATATTTAGATTCAAAAAATCACTAAACAAATATTAATTAACCATAAAAGTCTGTTTGATGATTATTGTGAAGTGATTGCTTTAGCAATTAAAAAGAAAATAAAGGATTTTGCTCATTTTCAAAATAATTAAAAAAGAATCAACTCGCATAAAAATTTAAACTTGATATCGTAAAATTTCATAGAGTGCAACTGCTAATAGCATATTAAAGAAATAAGCCCATTGTTCACAAATAATTTATTATAAAACTATTCATCTTAAAAATAATAAATAATTTCAGATTTTTTTAAAAAAAAAAAATCCATTAAACAGTTATTCTGAACTAGATAGATTTTAATTGATGACAAAAAAATTAGTAACTCTTTTAAAATGGACAAAGTCTATTATGCAAAGAATATATATTTTCTGGGCAATATTTGTTTTATATTTTATGAATACCGTGACTTATCTTCAGACTATGATCATGACTATTTCATCTGGAATTGGTAGCGCCCTCTGGTAGCTCAAAGATAAAATTCTCTAAGAGAGACAAGGATCAGCCGTAAAGCCATCTTACAGGGTGCATTGAGGTACTGATATCTAACGGTTCCTCAAATGGCAATGAAATAATATAGTTCAATGATAAATGAAGAAAAAAACAATCAGTTTTCAATAAAATAGTTAGATTTGTGTTCAAATATTTATTAAAAGGAATTACCTACCCACAACAAGCTATTTTTAAGAAAAATATAAAATAAATAGGGAAAGAAATAATATTTTGATCTGCATCTTTATTTCTCCATCTTTATGTAATACCAGAGAGTATTTCGTTAATAATAAATTAATACATATAAGCCGTTTTAAAATATAGATTAAAACTTCAACAACGTCAAATTTTTAAACATTTTATTCTTATTTAATAATGTGGATTTAAGTAATTAAGAAAAATATATTTATTCTACTGAGATTTTTCTTATGTGGAAAATTGGAAAAATAATTATATATGTATAACAAAATTGAAATGATCTGTAAAATTGTATCAAAAATGATCAATATTCATAACTTTAGTTCGTATGATCAAAAAATTTTCTCAAAAATTGTGCTATTAAATCGAAACAAATATTTTGAGTTATTAATCAAATTCCAATTGGCAACAATCATGATTGCACATAAATTTCATGAATTTTCGGCTGACTCCATTATTAATAAGGTACCATAAATAAGTGTGTAACATCGTTAAAAGCATAATAATGTTTTAATTAGATAATTATGAAATAAAATAATAAATTAAAATGAATCAAAGACATTTAAAAATATAATCAGATATGATTATATTAATCCAGTAAAACAGTGTTCAGAAATATATGCTGGTTTCCTACGTCTTTTTGAAATAAATTATTAAAAAGAATAAAACAATACCACATGATTACAAAAAGCTTTTTGACTAAATAAAATACATTCAAAATTATTTTAAAACATCTTTAATTAAGTTCAACAGTTTTTAATGCATCTGTATTAGCTACTGAGAAAATCTATTAAATATTCTGTGATCCCATAAGAGTTCACTTTATAAAATTAATTTATAACAGTAGGGAACAAAACAATAAACAATTTAGTTCTTGTTATTTGCAGACGCAATTTATTGCGTTCTAAAATATGTTAAAAAAATTATTTATTATCTTATTCATCATTATGGTAAGAAAAGTAAAGTATTATGGGATTTTCACCGTAAATTCAGACAGCCAATGGGGATGATTTACGTCAGCATTATGATCGATATGCGCCGTGATTAGCAATATGCGAATAATAGACGACAATAGGATTCGAACCTGAGTCCTATGATATGATAACTGCCTTTCGACATTTATACACTTCAAAAACCATTACAGTATAATCAGTCGTATTGTATTCTTTTTTCTAGGTAGGGGGTTCCATAAAATCATGTAATTTGCTATATCACATATCTTTTGAAAACAAAATTCGAATATAAAAAACACTTCTAAAATTCCTATATTAGTTTTTATTTAATATTTTTTCATTTTTTAGTAGTCGTAAGCAATATATAATAATAATTATAATTAAACGTGTCCAATTTTTCTAATACATTAAAGTTAAAAGAATAAAATAACTGATTAATTATGAATCACAATTTATTGTCCAATCACAATCTTTTGCCATCGCAATATAAAACTTAAAACCAAAAACTTCAAACGAGAATACCACTTTCACCACCGAGATTTTCTTTTTTTAATAGATATCCGCAGACGATCAGAACTGCCTAAGGACTGCATTTCATTAAAAATGTGCAACTCAACTCAATTCCACTTTTAAGAGGCTAAAATGACTTAAAAGACGAAGGAAAAAAAAAGAAGTTATAAATAAATGAAAGAGCGAATGTGAAGGGGGGCAGCGAAGGATAGATCGAAAGTTACGAAGCATCTATCCCTGCTTTGGCAGCGTCAATATCGACTTAGGAAACTAAACTCATTATTCCATCCTCTGCTTGCAAAAAGAAAAATAAAACTCACCCATCGCAGCCGTGATTTACGACACACCGGCTACGAATCTGTCGTTTGTATTAACCGAAAAAGGCTTCTCTGATAGGCTTTCTCCTTCCGCTTGTAACCCCTTTCTCGTAACTTGTGTTATTTATTTCTTTTAAGCATTTTTGGAATATTCGCATTCTCTTGGATATCAGATGCATTATAAAGTCTTCTTAGAAATCTTTGAAGCGTACATGTTTAATGTATTCTGAAGATATTCTTTAAAGCCATTCAATGATGTCTTGAGCAGATTTAATTCTGCTATTTGAGCAACTACTTAAGATTTCCATATGAAGTTGAAATTTAAGCTCTAAAGATAGATTTTGAAATCTGCCAAAGCTTTATGAGAGCAATATAACAATTATTTATTTTGAAAAGTGCTTTTACAAATTTTTGATCATTTTGTTCCTTTTTATGCATATATTTGAACTAATATTTAAAATCGTTCGCAAATTCCTTTTTTTTATGCATCATTTTTACAGAAAAATACTTATCGTTTTCAATTTTTCTTATCATTTTATGCAAATATGTCGATAGGCATTTCTAATAGATTTTAAATTTGCTTATCGAAATTATTGAGATGCAAGAAAGTTATTTATTGAAAAGCTTTTTTTTTGTTATTTCATTGCATGATAATAATTGGATGCTTTTAAATTCTTGCAATTCTTTTGCCACAAAATAGTTTGTTTTATGTTCCAGTTTATAAAAAAATTAATGGAATATATTTTTTTGTTTAAATGTGAACTCTAAACTTAAAATGTTTGACTTATTTTATGTTTGTTTGCTAGGTTGCAAATACGTATTTTGAAGCAGCAAAATGTTCAAGGTTTTGAAAAAAAGATATGTTTTAGCTTAGTTTTTCGCTTAATTAGTCTTTTGATATAAATAATCTGTTCTTTTATTTAAAAATTTTTTTTTTTTCACAGCGAAACAAAATAAAAATATTACAAGTGTTCCTTCCACTAAATTTATTAATTGGATTCGAATAGTTATTCTAAGAGAATATTATGAGAATGTAGCTAGAAACCTTTGTAAAACTAGTTATACAAATTGAAAAATTGTGTCGACCCACCAATTTTTCAATTGAAAAAAGTAGATAGAAAAAGTTTTAAGAAAAGTTTATTGATAATTTTAAGTTCAACGGTAAAAAGGAAAAGCCTAAACAATTTTTAGACTCAGTAGAAAATAAAAATAATTAGGTAAAAATTTAAAAAAATTGAGTAACGGAGTAAAAATAAAATGTATACACTTTAGTTGATGTTATATATTGTATATTATAATATTTAAATATATATACTATATATGTAATTAATTATATATAATTGAATAATATATAATTAAGTAATATACGAGCATAATTATAAATTAATCATAAATATATTTGATGATATCAATAATAAAAATTATTTAAACTCCTAGTGTATATTGTCTTGTACAATGCATTATATAGATCAACACAATAATGCACTTTTTACTTAAAATTACATACATACAGATTAATTGGTGTGTAATTGTTATGTTTAAGTTATAAAAATAAAGTTAAATTACACTAAAATATTTACGTTTTTAATTTTATCTTACCGTAGTTGTCACGGGGAGCACTTGAAATAATTATTTCTACTGTTCCCAATTCTCTCAGCGAAAAAGTGTTGCGAATTTGAAAATCAGAAATCAAAAACATTAACTAAATAAAAATACAATTTAAATGGATATTTTGTATTCAAAACAATTTATAAAGTAAACAACTTTTTTGTTTCAATGAAAATTAAGCATTCATCAAGTTTGAAATTTTAAATATGATTTTTCAATTATAAATTTCAAAGCAGCTGAAATTTCAATTATAAATTTCAATATAAATTTCAAACCATTGACTTTCTAGAAGTAGTTTAAAAATATTTTTGAGCTTAAATTAGTTTAAAAAATTTAGCATAAAAATAATTTACTGATGTTTCTTGTCATACATGTGTAGTAGGCATTTCATACATATTTTTAAAATAAAATATAGATAACCTTATAACGTTAATATGCAAATTTTCTTTTACCTTCATTAAAATTGTTCAATTAAAAAAAATATTGAATTACACACACACACACACACACACACACATATATATAATATGTTACTGTGAATGACCAAAATCAAGAGAATGTCGACATTCATTGGTGAATGTCTGAAATATTAGTTATATCCGATTTGATTTTAATTTATTAATTGCTATTATTATATAAATTCGATATTTTACTATCTGCTGAGGATAGATTACATTTACATATAAACATGCTCTATAATATGTACATATATACACATATACATATATACACGTTCTATAATGTGTACATATATTATATAATACCTGTGCTTCTCCAAATCTATCCGGAGTGTTCAGAGTACCGGTTAAATTCATAAAAAATCAAATAAATAAAAAGTCTAGACAAAAATGATTCGGTTTACTTTAGGCAAACTCTTGATAAGGCTGTAGTGCATCTACCACTACAAAAATACAATTCAAATTCGACAGTACATAAGACATGCTAACTCGATTCTGTGTGTTGGGAATACCTTTTCATAGTTGACATTATCGACAACTGCTATCCCCACAAAGCTTTTCATTCAATTGCATAGATAGTGTTGGTGGTTTTATTTATTAAAATTCTACTAAAAAATAGTTNGAAAACAAAGAAAAAGATATAAAGACTTTCCAAGGAAGAAGAAGAAAGAAAATTACTTAAATTAAATTCACAAATTTAAAAAAATTTTAAATTAAAAAAGTAAATTAATTAAAAATTAGAAAATGAACTAAAATCAGGAAAATAACTTCGATTATAAAAAAAAATTTCTTTTAAATTTTTATTAAAATTAAAAAGAACCTTTTTTTAAATTTTTAAATTTTTTAAATTTGTGAGTATTTTTTAAAAATACTTTTTAATACTTTTTTCCCTTTCCCCCTTGATAAATCTTTATATTTTTTTCTTTGTTTTCTTATTAATTTATATATTATCTATTTCTTGTAATTTATTTTATTTATTTATCTATTTTCTAATTTTAAAATTTTTTAAATTTGTGAATTTAATTTATAAAAATATTTTTTTCTTCTTCCTTGGGAAATCTTTATACCTTTTTCCTTGTTTTCTCTAAATTTTTAACTTTTATATATTTATAGCTAATGTAGTTCTCTAAAATTTTTCAGCTTTAATTATAGCAATGATTATTAGCTTTCCTTATTTACTTTTTACCATAACATTTCGTTAACATTCTACGAAATGTTTAACATAAAAAAAGAGATTTTTATAGCACGATTGCAAACTTTTTATGGAATTGTGAAATTTTATTTTATCATTATGATTAGAGTTAAAAATGTTTATTTAATTGTTCGCTTGCAAGTATTTACGATGAACTCAATTTTATCGAGCTTTTTTTATTGTTAGGTTACAGTTAAGAATTCGGAATTTTTCTTTCATGTCATTGTAAGTAGTATCTACTCTGGGTAATTGACTGACTAATAAATTATCCACAAATTTGTGAATTTAATTTATAAAAACATTTTTTTAATATTTTTTTTCCTCTTCCTTGGGAAATCTTTATACCTTTTTCCTTGTTTTCTCTAAATTTTTAACTTTTATATAGTTATAGCTAATGTAGTTCTCTAAAATTTTTCAGCTTTAATTATAGCAATGATTATTAGCTTTCCTTATTTACTTTTTACCATAACATTTTGTTAACATTCTATAAAATGTTTAACATAAAAAAAGAGATTTTTATAGCACGATTGCAAACTTTTTATGGAATTATGAAATTTTATTTTATCATTATGATTAAATTAGAGTTAAAAATGTTTATTTAATTGTTCGCTTGCAAGCATTTACGATGAACTCAATTTTAAGCGAGCTTTTTTTATTGTTAGGTTACAGTTAAGAATTCGGAATTTTTCTTTCATATCATTGTAAATAGTATCTACTCTGGGTAATTGACTGACTAATAAATTATCCACAAATTATCTTTCAAAATAAATAAAAATTTATTTCTAATAAAAGAGTCTATTTCTAATCTTGCGTTCAAGTTAAAATACATCACAAGTTTTAAAAAATCTAAAAACATAAATAAATAAATGAAAAAAACAGTAATTTTATAAAACTCTTCTCTATAAACATGAGTTTAAACTCCGTAAATGTACTTTGAATATAAAAATTTATTCAGTACTCTTTAAAGCTCAAAAATCAACAAATCAAGCATAAAACAAAAAAAATATTTTCAAGTAGTTAATCACATAAAATAGCTATAAGTTAAACGAAGAATATTCTCTAATTTGAGTTGAAATGCCATTTTTAACGGTTAATATTTCCTAATAAAAAATTATGCTTACAAAATTATTTTTTCATACATCAAAACGTAGTAAAATAACATTTAAAGCGTTATTTAATTAAAATTATTAAGAATTTCAATTTAAAGTTATTCATCATAATTTTGTTACATTAAATTAATGTCTATTTAATTTTTGAGAAATTTAATTAAATAATAAACTTTTATAATTACATATTTCGTAAAACTACTCAAACCAATCTAGTGTATTACTTCTTGTGTATTATTTGCTGTCTAAATTTTTTAATAATTGAATATACTATTTTATTAAAAATAAATATTTTTTTTTGAAGAGAGCATATTTAGTAATCAATAAAATTTAATTAAAACGATTTTTTGAAGTGACTCTTCGTTTCCTTGAGAAAAAATAATTTTTAAAATTATAATCCGACTTCTTTGATAAAAGCTAAAATTAATTAGGTTTGCCTAATTAAAACATTTCCAAACAATGTAACTTATAAAATTATTTTTATAACGCGGAGAAAAGACTTTTCTTCCAAAACTAATTAAGCTTGCCAAATTAAATACGTTATTTTTTTATTCCATAAAATCATTTTTATGGAAATCAGAAAAGCATGTACAATACCAATTTTCTCGCATAGTTCATTTATTTGTAAAATATTTAATTTTCATGAAAATATTACACATTACCATATCTGAATATAATTAGTACCTTTTCTTCTGCTTTATAAACATAGATTAATTTGAAAACGAAATGACGTTATTAAAATTTTAAACAATGGTTATTAATAATGACATTTTAGTTACATATTCATTGATTAAAAACAATGCCACGCTTTAAAAAACGTCTAATTAAAACACTATTCATTATCATTTCATGATAGTACTTTATTTTTATTAGATCAAACGTATGTGCCAAAACAATTAATGTAAATGGTTTTAAAATTTATTTAAGTATTCAAAATATTTAACTTAAAGTCTTATATATTTATGGAGTATGTTTGAAAGTTTCCAAAAAAATATTTTATTACAGGTATCTGTTTAATTTTACATACTTATATATTTCAAATTTTCGAACGTAGTTTTCCAAAAAATATTTTATTACAGGTATCTTAAACAGAATAATCTCAGAAATAATATAAAATATAATCTCAGCATTTTAAATACTTATATATTTCAAATTTTCGAAGTATAAATTATAATTCATTTACACAAAATCTTTCCATCTCATACTTAAAATTATAACTGCTGCAATTTGATAAATTATTTTACATAATCAAATTTATTTAGGATTTTTTTTTCTTTTATTCAACTTTACAGCATGACAGTTCAATTTGAAAACTAAAACCACTTTAAAAATTGAGGCTTTTAATAACGGTTATAAATGCTATATTAACATACACATTAATTTGAAATACTGTAATCAAATTTTTAAATTTCAAATAATCATATTATTATTACACTTCAAGTACACTTTTTTCATGATGCTGTTTCCTACTTATACTTAATAAGGAATTATTAATACAGATAACATTAAGAAGCAATTTGATTTTTATGCTGATAAAATCTAATCTCAGCGTTGGATTTCGGGTAATATATTTAGAAGATTTTAGAATATGAAGTGCTAATTTCATATTCTAAATGATGTTAATGATGGTCATTATCTAAACGATGTCTTATTTTTAGTATTAATTTTAAGTTGTTTTAGAATTTTAAAGGAAAAGCTTAATTATGAAGAAAAAATTTTATTTGTGTAATTTGTTATTTTATCTATCATCTGTTCACAATCATATTATTATTACACTTCAAGTACATTTTTTTCATGATGCTGCTTCCTACTTCTACTTAATAAGGAATTATTAATACAGATAACATTAAGAAGTAATTTGATTTTTATGCTGATAAAATATAATCTCAGCATCGGATTTCGGGTAATAATACATTTAGAAGATTTTAGAATATGAAATGTTAATTTCATATTCTAAATGATGTTCATTATCTAAACTATGTTTTATTTTTAATATTAATTTCAAGTTCTTTTAGAATTTTAAACCAAAAGCTTAATTATGAAGAAAAAATTTCATTTGTGTAATTTTTTGTTTTATCTATTATCTTTTTACATTTAAATTTCAATATATTTTATTTAAAATCTCAACTAAAATGGTAAATTATTTTAAAACATATGTAAGTTATGTTAAAATACAGGTTGCTATTAATTGCAGTTTCAAAACTCCTACTTAATTTGACAATGGGAACTACAAAGAAATTTTGAAAAATTGACTGCATTCTGCTTTGTTAACATTAACAATGCAACTAAAAATTAATTTTGTTTTTCAAAATTTGTACAGCTTGTAAATATTGATTCTTTTTAATGTAAGTGAGTCAAATGAAAAATTGTTCAAGTCAACTTCCCTCCTTTTGGTGTTGTTGTGGAAAGGGACCACTGAGCTATGTAGGGGATAGCGTAGCTAATGGTAGGGCCTCCCAAGCTGGATTGGTCATCATTTTAAAATATTTACATCTAACACTGTTGTAAAAAGTATCACATAAAGATTTATAGAGAATATTTAAAAATACTACATAATGAAATAAAAAAAAGAAATGTTAAAGCTTTCGAAATAGTCATTTTATACATTTAATTATATTTTTTACCACAAGGGCGTAGAAGTTAATGTTGGCGTAGTCTGGGTCACATTCTAAAGTTACAATCCTAATACATCTTGTTTAAATATCTATGTTTTACAACTTACCTTCTTTATATATATCAATCATGCATTCAGATGCTAGAGATTTTAGAAGTCTTCATTAAAAGGTCAGGAAAGAGCCAATAATCCGTGCAATTTCTCCTAGTTAAACAAAAGAATTTGTATAATTTAAAATGTACAACAAAAGATTTTTTTTAAATTGCTAGTATTTGCTTTTTAGAGTTATATTTACCTAAATAGAAGAAACAANTGTAAATTCACTGCAAAAACTGAGGAAAGTCATTATAGAAAATAATAAATGTCTTAGAATATCTCGCAAAAAGAAATGCTCCAATATTAGTTAGAACTAGTAAGGCCGAACGCTGCGTTCTTGAAGTAAAAGGGCGAGCTTTGCGCCAAAGTGACGTCACTAGAGAAAATCTTCGGACTGGCGCGGCGAGAGCTACTTCAAAGGAGTGAACTAGCCCTTCTATTCTCTTTAGCCCTGATCTATATCAATCATACATTCAGATACTAGAGATTTTAGAAGTCTTCATTAAAAGGTCAGGAAAGAGCCAATAATCCGTGCAATTTCTCCTAGTTAAACAAAAGAATTTGTATAATTTAAAATGTACAACAAAAGATTTTTTTTAAATTGCTAGTATTTGCTTTTTAGAGTTATATTTACCTAAATAGAAGAAACAAGATTATTTAAAAATTATTTTACATTAATATAAAATTTTCCATTGTACTGCTCTGTAAAAAATTCCAGAACGAATAATGGTAAAAAGTACTGGCACCTTGAGTTTCGGTATCTTTTACCGTAAAACTCATTTTTACCATAAAATTTCACGAAGCAAAAAATCCGATTAACAGTAATTCTTAGAGAAATATCAATTGAAAAATCACTGTAAGTAAATAAATATTACAGTTACTGTAATTCTCAACGTAATACCAATTGCAAAATCACTGTAATTAAATAAATATTACTATAAAAATTACTGTATGCAATTTTACGGTAAATATGTATTTTACGGATGCTACTATCAGGGTCTCCTTTTTTACAGTAATTTGATCAGGAATTTTTTTTAAGTGTGGTAGCAGAATACACAGCGTCAATCAGCAGCTCCATTTCAATAAACTAAAATGCATCTGCAATCCTAACAGAGAATATTTTTGACAGAGGCTATTTTTTAAAATTAGGCTTAATCGATCATGAATATTACAGTAAAATATCAATTGGTAGATGATTAGTAGATATACATATAGTAGATGAGACTCAAACATAAAAAATTTTGTTGCTAAAAGTTGTCTGAACAGTCTTCAGACCAAAGTTTTTAGAAATCAATAGTTTTATTTAAAAAAAAAACATTTCTCGTTTAAATTTCCACGTAAATTCGAAATATAATGATTTAGTATGTTTAGGAATTAAAAATTATTTTGCTGTTTTTCTTTGAACATTTCTTAATCTTTTTTTTCTGTTTTTAGAGAATCTGATTCGAAAAATAATCTGTAGTACATTTTAAGAAAATCTGCTGAGACAGTGATAAAAGGTTCTGTGACCAAGTCCTCTGCTTCGGATTCCTGTAATTTTTTAATGATGACATTTTTAAATTTTGTAAAACTTCACTTTGAAAAGTTAAAAGTTTTTATTTTTATGTAATATCTATATTCTTACCTAAATTTATAAATGTTGACAGAAATATTCCGCTAAATTAACAAAAGTTAGAAATTTCATATTTTATTTCTTGTTTTAAACTAGGTCTTACTTTTACATTACTTTTATATTAATATTAAATTGAAACTTCTCAGAATTCCGTCGACCTGTTTAATGAAAGCAATGTAATAACCTAGCAAGATTTTAACTTAGTAATTTTAAATTTTAGAACAAATGGTATACTTTCATGAATTAAACACTTTATTAATCGAGAAATAATGCGTTTTTTCTCATTTTATTTAACTACTCTAAACATTTACTTAGAGAGTAACAATATAAAAACATATCTAACAATAAAATTTTGAACAAATGGTATACTTTTAGGAATTAAACACTTTATTAATCGAGAAATAATGTCTGTTTTCATTTTACTTTATTACTCTAAACATTTACTTAAAGTAACAATATAAAAATATTTCTAACAATAAAAATATGAAAACTGAAACAGTAAATATTGATTTTGATGTTGATTTATAAGAGAAAAAAATTATGTTGATTTATAAATAAAACTATTTTAAAAATATATTTAATTATATGAATTAATATTTTTATGTTTTATTTATACTTAAAATTGCCTTTATATGANTGATGACATTTTTAAATTTTGTAAAACTTCACTTTGAAAAGTTAAAAGTTTTTATTTTTATATAATATCTATATTCTTACCTAAATTTATAAATGTTGACAGAAATATTCCGCTAAATTAACGAAAGTTAGAAAATTTATTTCTTGTTTTAAACTAGGTCTTACTTTAACACTTTTACTTACTTACTTACTTTTATTACTTTTTTATCATTATTAAATTAAAACTTCTTAGAATTCCGTCAAACAGTTTTATGAAAACAATGTAATAACCTAATACATCTTTTTTAAATATCTGTGTTTTACAACTTACCCTCTTTGGATATATCAACCATACATTCAGATACTAGAGATTTTAGAAGTCTTCATTAAAAGGTCAGGAAAGAGCCAATAATCCGTGCAAGATTTTAACTGAGCCATTTTAAATTTTAGCACAAATCGTATACTTTTAGGAATTAAACACTTTATTAATCGAGAAATAATGCGTTTGTTTTCATTTTACTTTATTACTCTAAACATTTACTTAAAGTAGCAATATAAAAACATTTCTAACAATAAAAATATAAAACCTGAAACAGTAAACATTGATTTCGATGTTGATTTATAAAGAAAAAAAATTATGTTTTGTTTATAAATAAAATTATTTTAAAAATAGATTTAATTATATAAATTAATATTTTTATGTTTTATTTATACTTAAAATTGCCTTTATAAGATATTCATACTTATCTCTAAACTTCATAATGTCTCGAGAAATATTCCCCTAATTTAATCTTAAATTCTCATAGCATGCTAAAAATAAAATAAATTATGTGAATCAATGTTTTTATGCTTTATTATACTAAAAATCGCTATAAGATGCCCATATTTATCCCTAAACTGTAGAATGGCAAAAATCTTTCCCTAATTCAAAGTTAAAGATCTACGAAAGTAAGGAATTCCGTATTTTATTTCCTGTTCTAAACTAGGTTCTACTTCTACGTTACTTTTATATGAATATTTAACGGACAATTCTCGGAATTCTGTCAACGATTTTCATGAAAACAATGTAATAACCTTGCAAGATTTTAATTAACGAATTGTTTTAGTTTCCTGAGTACACGTTTGTTTAGCGCCTGAGGTATCTTCAATTTTTAGCTTACTTAGAGCCTTCATGGTAATTTCATCAAATATGGCCGAGTTAAGAACCTATTTGGATTTACCAAACAATGTAATCTGCAGGAATTAATTTGAAGGGTTAATGTGTATGAAAATGTAGCGAGATTGTGTGTGTTTTGTCCTTCTTAAATCTATCTTGACGTTGCCTAAGATTGCTTAATATTTAATTTAGTTTTAAAATTTTTAATCATGACTTTATTATTTTTAGTATAGCAGACAGGTAGAAAAAAATTCTGATAAAATTTCTGTATGGTAATCACTATATGGTAATTACATTTCTGGTAAAAAAAAACTTTATGGTTAATAAAACCAAAACATACGGTATTTAAACCATTCATTTCGTAGTTTTTTCGCTCATATAGTAACGGTTTACCGTAAATTTTGATTTTTAAAATTATAGGTCTTATTACCACACATTTACTTAAAAATAAAAAATTGAAAAATAAATGTAACCTAATAAATGACTTTTATGCCGTGCTCTAAGGCGTTGTAAAATTACTAAATGTCATGACATTAACCAAATTTTATAATACATTATAGAACCATATTTTTGTTGATTTCATCAAAATCGTTATCAAAGAGCCATGGTAAAAGTTACCGAACTTTTTGATGTTTCTATAGAGCCTGAAGCGCCGTAAATTTTACCCTATTCTATTAGTTTTGATCACACTTTTTTTCTTAGTGCACGGTTTGAAAAAAGCAAACCATTTATTTGGTTGTTAAAATACTAAAATAAAAAAATGATTATTAAAAGCATAAATAACGTGCAAGTTTTAAGGAGAATTAGGTTCTTGTTCTGATTTCAAGGAATAAACAGTGAAACAATAAGCCATACTCACAATAGCGGAATTTACGAAAAAAGATATGGTTCATAATTGGAAAAAAATATAATTTAAATTGTTCGACATTCCAGAGACAATCAGAAATTGCTATTGAATTTGTAAATATTCAATCAGAAATCCAGTTAAACACCGATTAACAACTCTTGAAATTTTATTGAAAATCGTCTAGATGTCGCCAAGTCGTCACTAAAGGGGGGGGGGGAAGTAAAACTATTATATTTGAGTAAACCTAAATATTACTGAAGAAAAGTTTAAAAAAATGACAAATATACTGTGTTTTAGATATGTTTAAAAAAGAAATTTTATTTTAAACCGCGAAAATATCTAAAGGCAAGAAAATGATTCAAGTTGAAAGAAATAACTGAATTTTGTAACACATAGCGGAATTTAAATATCAGCAGGAAAATAAATTTAAAAATTTAGCCTTTCAGTTTAGTTTCTTTAAAACTTTATTTTGACTTTCAAGAACGATTTTTATAATAATGTTTGAGATATATCAAAAAAATTTCGTTTAGGCAATTAAAACTTTTGAATTTAAAATGTACTAAAAGGAAATAAAACTTACATTTTTTTTCTAAAAGAACATTTTGTAATAAGGAAAAGAAAGGCAAAGATAAAATTAAGATATGCAGATTCTTGTAATTAATTAGTACAGTTATTTATTTCGTTATTCTTAAAGCTGATTTCATTTCCTATTCTCTGTGTACTTGAAAGAAAAGAATGTCTTCCTGTTTTTCGTTAAATCAACGGTGAATTAAAAACACTGACATAAAGAATAATAAAATGATTAAAACGTGTACTTAGTTCGTTTCTACATTATTGAATATTTCTTCAATTAAGTTAGAAATACTCATTTCGTCTTTTTACTAGAGATGTATGTAAAAAAAACTATCAATGGAAAAAAATGATATTTTTTTTAGAAATCTTTCAGAAAACTACTTACAATTAGTTTCCGTTCAATTTTGTAGCCATTAAGCAGACAAAGCAAATTTAAATAAAATCCGGACTTCTTTCTTTGAGTGATCAAGCTTACAGCTTACATTCTTGAGGTAATAAAAAATATCGTCTGAAAAGAACTTATCACTTAATTTTTTTTCTTTTTCTTTTGGTTACAATATATGCATTTCGTTTTTAAAAGAAATAGAATCTGTGCATACTTTCTAGAGAAAAAGAAATATATTTTTTTCCAAAGAAAAAAGAAACAAAATTCGATTTTGAGCTTTGTAAACGACTTGTTGTTTGCTTAAAAAAATAATTTTATTTCAATCTTCTTCTATTATCGTTTGCTTAGAGATCCTCTTTTTTTCTGCTGAACAACGTTTAAAGCGAATGAGGTGAAGTGAAATAATGTTATAGTTCATGACGTATTGCCAAGAAAGTAATTTTACTGAAAATATGCTCTTTAATTAAAAAAAATCAAGGTTTTAAGACTCACGCAGTGATCTCACTGTTGAAAAAAAATATAACATCTTTCCCGACTTCCGCAAAGAAACCTGATTTAAGTAACAATACGACGTACTTCAATTTCAAAATTTTGCCAGCATTGGATTAAACAAACATGAGCATTTTGTAAAGATTAAAATCTCGTCCAAACATTGTTTAGATTACAAATTATCAGCAATAAAAATCGGAAATAATCATAATGTTATACAATGTAATTACATTTTATCACGCAAAAAATATTCACTCTCCTGACGAAGTTGTTAGTAGAAAGTAGATTCTATTTCAAATTGCAAAATCACGCTTAATGTAGATTTTTTTTAATTGAAAATTAAATTACGGTTCTTTCAATCTCAAAACTATTTTTTTTTTTTTTAAAAAGGTTTCCTAAGAAGTTTAGAAATTGAATCTATTAAAAAATAAGTAGTCTTAAGTTTAAGTTAGTAACAAAAAATTTTGGAATAAATAATTCATTCTCTTAAAAATTAAGTTTAAAGTGATTTTTCTCATTTTTTTAAAATGAAAACTGAATGTTTAAAACTTTTTGATAATGTTACATAACAGTTGCATAGAAGAAGTTTGACTTTATTTTGGAAGGCTACCGTTAGTTTTTGTTATTAACAAGTAAATATTAAGTTAGTTAAGTTGTTAGTTTTAGATTGCATCAATCATTGCTTCCATTGAGAGTACATTTTGGTTTTGATTGATTCACAGATTAATTTTAAAATATTACTAAAGGCTTGACTATAATCTGTCCTCAGATGCAGTTGCACTGAGAAGAAAATAGTCTCTCAAAATTCTCCAAAAATAAGTTAAAATTGCTCCGTAACAAATAATAGTCGAATTTGAAAACTCTATGTATTTAAAATTGAAACAGCATAAACTCATTTTTGAGCAAAGTTCATAGTTTCACCTCATCACTTTAGTTGTACTTGTGTGTACGGAGAGTTAGGAAGCTTTACATATTCCATTCGCTTAAAGATTTGTAAGATTTTGTGAAATTGAACTTACCGATCTCCTAACTAAGACATTAGAAAAGGCCGGTAGCCAGGGAGGGGGGGGGCGTCGGGACAAATCCTCCCCCCGAAATTCTGGGATTCAAACTTTTTAGTCTTTCTTTAAGCCTCTCAGTAAAAAGAAAAACAAAAACTGTCGAATTAAACCTTTTATTAACTAACTTTATTAAGCATATTTCGGGATATTCTGGTTTGTCCTAAGAAAATAATCAAAAAATTTTCTTCAAATCCCCGTCGCATGTCTTTGTGAACTTTGTTTACAAATTGATTATAATTATTATGTAATATTAATTGAAAAATAATTATTATGTAATATTTTTTAATTACTAGTTTAACTTTCGCAAACAACAGAATAAACAATATTTGCAATGTTTTCCCCCTACATTGCATGTCTGAAACTGTCCTTGCTTCTTACCATATCCCCCCCCCCCCGAAAAAATATCCTGGCTACGGTCTTGCATTAGACCATATTTTCCAAATTACTACCCTTTGAACCATTGATATAGGAAATTAGTATGTCATGTTGTTGTTAATACTTTTCTTTTCTCCAAGCTTTGGACATATGCCTAGGTCATTATGGACCCTTTTATAGATAGCCCCAAAGCTTGGCTATGTTGTTAATACTCTTGCCAATACCAGCTAGCCTGAATGAAATTAGGCCAATTTTTAAGGTAAACGGTGCGTTTCTTGTTTTTTTCAGTGACGCAAGCTATGGCCATGAATGCGACTTCCGCCACACACACGTCCCAGCCCGTTTTACAGGAAGAATCCAAGCATTCTCCATTCATTCCTCTTCAGATCGTAATTTCGATCTGAACAAGAGATTGATCAATCTTCAATTCAGTACCCCCAGAGATATTAATTTGTTATGGAAACTTAAAGGACTTTGTGACTCGACAGATTTAATGTGAACAGCCACCATTCACCACGCAAGAATTCTTCGTCGAGCAGCATTCAAACTCCATCTCACGAACACGAGTCCAACGTCCTATGTCATGATGTGTCATTACGGTGGCTACTATGTAAAGATTTCTAACTCTCCGTGAATTGGATTGAACAACTATGATAATTAGAGCATCCTACTACGAACCTGAAATTTTTTTCTTCGAAACTTGAAAGCAGCGAATGAATATCCTTCTGAAACATTTTTCCCTCATCACTTTTGAAACTATGCATTTCGCTCAAAAATGAGTACATGCCGTTTCAATTTTGAATACTATGTAGTTTTCAAATTCGGTTATTATATGTTTCGGAGCTATTTTGAGCACATTTTTGCTTAATTTTGTGAAACCCTTTTTCACAGTGTGAATATCAAATCATTAATTATGCAATTATGAAATTGGATTTGAAATAAAATTTATTTTTAAGCGCAGTAAGTTAAAAATGAACTAAAAACTCCAAAAACTAAAAATTAAAAACATTTTTGATTTCGCGTAATAAATAGTCTTTGAGATTAATATAATATACAAATATGATCACCAGATAGCAATTTTATACAAGAGTATTCACATAATTTCAATCCATTAATAAAAATAATTTAATTCGCATAATATAACTTGAAACTTTATATTTTAATATAAAAGATCACTTAATCTTCTTGTATTATATTATTAGAGCAAAACTTTATTTAAATATTCATTAGTGTATACAAATCATTATGAATATAATCTATAAATTTGTGTTAACCCTTTATTAAATATCAAAAAACATACCTATATGACTTTACCAATTCGAAACGTTGTAACATTATTTGATGTTACTTTTTATTAGTACGTGTACTTTCATAGAAACAAAGTATTTCATTGACACAGTAATGTCATTGTAGCTTAAGAAATAATCACATTTTAAAATTACTGCCCAATAAAAATACTCCAGTAAATACTTCAAATCCTCCTTTTACTTTTCATCAGCCATTATATTTTAAAACAAAGTAGTTCAGTACCTGTTTATGAGTAATAAAATATTTTACTGCCATTCCGGTCACAGCAATTAAAGAACATCTCTTAAAGGGGTACATTTTTGAAACTTTTTTTTTAAAAACTCAAATATACACTTTGCCTTTAATTAAATATTGCATACTAAGTTTGTTCACTAATTTACTGCGAGTTATTTTAAAAGAAATTTAATGATAGATGTTTTTAATTTTTGGTTCGTCTGAAAATATTATTCTTTAACAACATTTTATTTGTTTTTTATTGAAGTTATCTAACGTCAATTTGTTTTTAATTTTCGCATTTGCATTTAAAAAATTTAAAAATATTTAGTTTAAAATGTAGGTATGTTTTTGTTTATAAAAAATTATTAATCGAAATTGGAAATAAAGTTGAATTGGAGTAAAATGTTTAAACTGTACACAATTAAAATTTTTGAGTAAATTGAAATAAACTTTTTTAATGTTTTTTAAAAAAAGGGAAAAAATGATTTCATAAATGAAGATCATTGAAAACTTCAACATTAATGGAAGTTTAATATAGGAAAGAAACGGAAAGATTCATAATTTCTCGCGTTTTGATTCTGCTGCAATCATAATTTTTTTTTTACCATTTTAAAGAGAATGATATCAATATTTCAAAAAAAAAAATCTTAGAATTTTTGTGTCTTAGTTTTTGAGGTATGCTTTTTTGAAGTTGAAAAAAAAGGGAAAAATTGATCACGTGAACAAAAAGCATTGAAAACTTCAGCATGGAAGTTTAATAAAAATAAGGGAAAGAGGGACTCATAGTTTCTTGCGTTTTGTTTTTGATACAATCATATTTTTTTTACTATTTTAAAGAAAATTAATATCAATACTTCAATAGAAAAATCCTTACATTTTTAAAATATTTGTGTCTCAGAATGTCATCTTTAATGTTTTTTTAACGTATTTTCAGCATTATGAAAATGTTTAGACAGCTTTTATTTAACTAAATACATGTAATAATTTTTTCGATTCAAAAACACTCGCTTACGTAAAATATGATGAAAAAAAACATTCAGATATATTTATAAGTATTTGTTAAAAAAAAATGTCCAACATACTTTAAAAATTTTTTTTAAAAAAGGGGGAAATTAATCGCAATTTATGCTTTATAGTACTCCTCATTTTTTTACGGTTATGATTCTAATGAAAAATATTAAAATAAAATAATAAATGAAAAAATATTAGCGTCTTTTATGTTATTATAATTTTTCAATCTCTTTTATAGAGTTTGCTTTAATAATACATCATTCCTTTTTTTTACTGCGCATAAAATGTTCAACACATATTTCTATTTTTTGCAGACAGAATTAATTGCTTCCGTTTGAAGTCTTTTCATTATAAATATTTTTTTATTGTTGTTATAAATTGATATTTTTAGGGGATTTTAAGTTTACAGTCAACTAATGATGATATGATTTTTATAAAGTAATAGTTTATAAGTAATTGCAAGTAACAAAAAAACTAACTACTTTAAGTTTTATGACCAATATTAAAAATGATATAATATTAAAAAACTTAATATAATATTAAAAAACTAATAATAAAAGGTCACATAAGTAAATCTTAGGTTTTACCGTTAGAACATAGAATTTACTAGACTTGGAGCTTTTACAGTAACATATGCATTAAGGTTATGTGAAAATTATTTTAAACATTTCATAAGGTTCATCTGCGCATTTCCTCCTGGGATAACGAAGATTTATTGCAAACGATTATGGAAAATCTTAGCTGTCAAAATTCGTTATTCGAAAAACAAAATAGTCAATCACCTTGATTAAAAGCAATCCAGTGAATTGATTTGGCGATTATATTAGCTTCTTTCAAAGTTTTCCTTTTGTTAAGATTTTTTTTAATGTTTATACAAAAGGAAACTCTACAACTCGCAACGAATGCTTAGATGTCATTTACACAAAAGAACTATTTATTTGTTCCGCTAGAGCAGTATCGTTTTGATGGGTTGTTTATAAACAAAAGTCTTTCACCTTGAATGAGTTTTCCACACTCGCGTAGTTTTATTTTCCTGAAAAACTATCATGATAAATGGTTTGAATAAAATTGAATCTTATGAATTTGTTAATGTTAGAGGGAAAATTGATTATTATGAATAGTAAAAAAATATTATTTATGATTCAGTCTAAAAGCAAATTTAAAATTTAAGTATTTCCGTCGGTAAAAATATGCATAGATAGATACTTTTTAGTTTTCATAATTAAAATACAATTCACATTCAGTAAGGCCCAAATCATAAATAATTTTCTTTTAATTGTCCATGATTTGGGCTAAAAAAAACTAATGGTGAAAAAGTATTTCCACAAATTAAAATATGTGCATAAATGCTTCTTCATTTCAAAAGAAGCATTCCCGTACTTTCTGCAATCATAAATAATTTCTTAATTATTAATAATTATTTTAATTATAAATAACTTAATAATTATTTATAATTAAATAATCATAACATTATGATAATTAATAATCATAATTAACATTATCATAATTATAATCATAAATAAATAATCATATCATAATTATTTATAATTAAATAATTCTTTTAATTATAAATTAAGATAAATAATTTTTTTAGTCATAAATAATTGATTTAGACTAAAAACAAACTCATAATGGAAAAGTGTTTCCATAAGTAAAAGTATATGCTAACTACTTTTTAAGTTATATAGTAAAAAAGTATTTCTTCCCATTCTGTATATCCCAATTCATAAACATTGTAAAAAATATTCATGATCTGTGCTTGACAGAATGTGTGGATATACTTTTCAAATATATATTATGAAATTATGCTGATCTTTGTATCATTTTTTAAGATAAATAAATATAAAAAATAGCTATGAGAAATAATTGAAAAATATTTGTATTATTAAAAATAATCGCAATTATAAAATACCATTGCTACTAACCTCATATAGTAATGTTTACAATTTATTAAATCATAACGATGTATGTTATAGCAGCTAAAAATCCCTGCACGTCTTTCTTAGATTCGTAAATATTTAATTATCATGACGCCGCTCTGCAGAATTTGATAGTGAAGAATTTATTCAGCTGTACTTGTCAATTCTAAGAACGTTTTTGAAACTGATTAGTCAATTTAGTTATATCAGGACAATAACATTCTTGATGTATTTCAAACGAGAACATTTTAGAGAATGTTTCTATGCTATGACTGGAGTTTTCAACACAAATGTAAACAAAAATAAATATCGAGCTCCTTAATACATTACTACTACCTTTACAGCCACCTACTACAGTTTATTGTGAGAATCAACAACAAATTCAACACATTTTCAAACAAATAATTTTGTTTTTTAATAAAAGAAATTAATAATATAATTTCCGCTAATCGAATCTGCTGTCTTTCATACATTAATTATATTAAACGATTCTGGTGAGTTTGATGCAAGATTTTGTTTTAGTTATATTATTGAAAAAAGCGTCATGATTGCTATATTTAAAAAGAACTCGCTTTATTGGCAGTTCTAATTTGGATTCTTTTGACTTGTTTATTATTATTTGTTCTTGTTGTAAGTACCACGCATACGCTAATGTTTGTATTTAGTTGGAATAGCGAGACAAAGTTTATTTTTCCAAATTATAATTTTGATTCAAATTTCAATGCTAGTACATTTTTGACAAGGTAATAATTGTTTTATGAAATTTTTTATTCTAATATTAAGTTTTTATTGCTATTCACAGCACATGTTTACGATTTTTTCACCATTTTTGTTTATTGCTATATAACTATATGTACTGCCTTAACTATTTACTGTCTTTTTATTATTTACTGTGTCTCAATATGTTTACTGTTAAGACACTGAACACGCTGAGACAAATGATTTCAATTTTCACCGAATACAGTAACCCGGAAATATGGGTGGCAAAGAGCCCACAGCCCTTTCTAATGTTAAGAACGCTCTAAGCCTTATTTTATAGGGTAAGCTTAAAACACTACTTTCAATTATTATTACAAAAGTTAAATCAAAGCTCTATCAAAAAAAATTTTTTTTGACAAGAATTCTTACGATTTTTTAATTTCATGATTAATTTTTTTTTCATTTAAAATTTTGTAAAATAAAAAAATAAAACTTTGAAATATTGCAAAAGATTAAAAAAAATTTACAAAATTTTTCATTACATATTATACTATGAATAATATGTTCAGATTAAATATGTACTTAAACATATTTTTAAACGTATTATGGGATAAGGTACAGATATTATGGATCAACTCTTTTCCTGATAAAACTAAATAAGGTTATTTTTAGATACAGTTTTAAATATATATTTATTGTCATTTTAAAACTAACTAAAAGTAAATGTGAAATGTTAAAGTAAATATGAATTAATTAACATAGTTCATTTAAATGAATATGGTTTTTACTTTTAATATGAAATCTCTTTTAAATTATAAGTATGTAAAAGAACTTTTCATTAGCGTCCTAATCATATCAAAACACAATCGCAGTGAAAATCGTATTAAAATACGAGTATCTAGACCAATACCAATAAGTAATCTAGATAAAACATAACCCAGTTTAGGCTTACGGACATCATAATATCACAATTTTATCAATTCGTAAACTCTTAATGCAACTTGGGTCTTTTATTTTTCCGTCTCACTAGCAAATATCCAAGAGTAGAAATTCGATAAACAACCGTAGCGCCATCTGGGAGAAGAGAAAATCATTTTATCCTGCTTTCGAACGACATAAAACCTGGCAACAAAGAGGAAACGACTATTTTATGCTCTTCTTTGTTTTGTCCGTTCTTTCTATTTAATGTATCAGAATAAAAGCAAAGGAGAGAAAAAAAGAGGTCGTTTCGTAAGAGCGGGACTTATCGCTGAAATAACTAAAAGCCATTGACTGGCGCAGAAGATCATTTTCATCACTTGGACGTAAAAACAGTCTACTTTTTTTTTTCAAACGATATGTGTTTATAACATGTTCATATAGTAATTTATCATCTAAAAAAAGTCAAAAGAGGATTATAACATTATTTTCGTTTTCATGATGTGGCTAAGAAAACAAAACAAAAAAAAATTACGACGTTTTGTACTTTTATTTTTGCCACTTTAAAGTTATATTCTTCATAAATAAGAACGTATTTTTTATTATTATTATTCTTTTAATGAATAAAAGGCAACTTATATTTATTTTAAATTTTGCAAGAGCTTAACGCATGTACTCGCATTTTTGCCTATTTTCTTAAATAATTTATTTTTTGAGCTGTGTTATATTCTAATTTAAATATCGCGATACATCTTGAGAAAAAATCGATCTTTCTTGATTTATTGAAATTTTTTTCTTTTACTATTCAACAATTTCCTCTTTCTTTTTGCATTGTTCCATATTTTGCTTACTCAAAGAAAATTTTTCTACACTCGTGATAATATCGTAGTTGATAATCACTATGACGACTGGATTGTCAATGACTACCGGATATCCGGAATGCATGGTATTATCGATATAAAAAAATATTTTTTAAGATAATACTATCGTGATACTTAAAGAATATCGATAGTTTTCGATATATCGATTTTTTACCACCTTTGTTCATTTCTTCTTAATTTTTTGCTAATTTAATTATCATTTTGCCATTTTCGTTTTTTTAATGTTTGAAAATTTGACACTTTGCATCATTTCTTAAACATTATATTTACATTACATTAAATTATTTTTAATTTTTATTTGCTCCAGAAGAGAATGGAAACACTCCAATGAAATATGAATTGATTTTTATATTATGGGATCATAACTTAACCCTGGAGAACTTTGCACAAATTATTTAATTTGTAATACAAAAATATTCTGATCGAATTAATCAAAACAACGAACTTAAATAAAATGCATTAATTGATACATAAATTTAAAATCTATAATAATTATACTATTAAGTATATACTAGCGTAATTTACTACCTCAGCTAACAACGAAGGAAAAATATGTCTAATTAAAAAGGAACTCTAAATTTTATCGAAACAACGAATTGAAATCAAATACATGCGATGATTTGAAAATTTAACAAATTTAACAATCTGAATGCTGTATCGATTTAAAAAAAAAGTATTTTTATATTAAATAGAAATCGTTTGCTTTAACGAATGAATAAAATTAGTAAAAGCAATAGACAACAAAAATCGTTTGCTTTTACGAATGAATCCATTAAGTAAAAGCAATAGACAACAAAAATATTTTTCTTTTACAATATTTCTCAATGACTTTACTTAAAAACACTATTACATTTTATTCGAAATTTAATGTAATTCCACATGATTATCATTATATTATTTAAAATTCAAATTATTTCATTCCATTAGACCGTAAAAATTTAAAACTAGTTCTAATTTAAAAAAGAAATCGTTTTCTTTTTTATCGAATTCGTGACAACACAGAATCGTAATCAAATGTGCTCCTCAACTTCAAGTAATCTTATTATCTATTCTTAAAATGCCGAGACAATAGAGCTGTCACTACATTTTTATCATGTTTGTTTCTTTCCAAGTAACCAAGTTGTGCATTTTATTAAATTTGTGTAGGAAAAGGCGACGTTTTAATGATAGTTCTCCATTGTTATGGCGTAAGCTCGTGCAGCGGGTATTAACTCTTAAAAGAGATTAATAATCTGGCAACGTCAGAGTCGAGCTGAAGGGCTTCGCCATGTTTCGATCCATTGTTTAAATTTCTCTGCTAGGGAGAAGGGGTTAATTATAATATTGGGTTCTGAACTGTTTTGAGTCATTATCTGTTTGGTATACAGAAATGTGATTTGAATATTGTTCCGTAGCTAATGAGGATTGCGAAAATTAAGGAAATAGTATACCAGATGGAAGATAGGGCATCATAATTTAGGATTGTTTAACTGAGAGCTCTGGTTTAAACCGTGATTTACATTTTTGCTATTTAATATGCAGAGAATGCGAAGTGTTATATTAATTTATTTTGATGAATGATGCATCTTTATATTTTAAAAAAGTCCTCAGTTAATTGCTAAAATTTGAATGTTGCGTAATTAACACCTTTTTAAAAAAGTCTCAGAAAGAGCTAAAATTTGATTGTTGCGTAATTAACAGCTTTACAAAAAAAGTCTTTAGTTAAGTGCTAAATTTTTTGTATTTTCGTAATTAACATCTTTATAAAAAAAAGATCTTAGCTAAGAGATAAAATTTGAATGTTGCATAGTTAACATCTCTTTAAAAAGAATTTCCTTTAAGAGCTAAAATTTAAGTAAAGATGGTGAGCAATGAAAAAAAAATAGTATGCAGTAAACTCTACACAAGACAGAATCGATCTTTGTCAAACAAAAATTCCGTTTTAGACAGTTTTCCGTTTTATTGAAATCAACATTTTTATTATTTATAAAGACGAAAATCCAAACACTTTTAAGTAATTAAATAATCTTATAAGTCTTAAAGGAAAAACTAAAAATAAAGAAGGTAAGAAAGAATAATAGCATTTCTTATTACAAAACTAAATGTTTAATTAAATATATAATTTATGCAATGTTATATTCCCTTCTTTGTTTTGTCATCCTTTAGTAAGCAATGAATATTATTTTTATTTAGGATAAATGCTTAATCGATGATTGCTTATGTTTTTTATAAGCAACAAATTTTTCGATTATTTATTTATTCATATTATCATTCTTATTATTCACTTCTTCTTCATAACATTACTATAGTTGGATTAAAAAGGCAAGCAGAAATATTCAATTGAACAGCAGGAATATTGTTATAATAAAAAAGAATATAGAATAAGATATCATACATTCGTGCATTCGGTTACACTTATTTTTAATTTTTGTATTTTTACTAAATATGTGGTATTAAAGACTGTAATTTTGAAAACCAAACTTTTCGGGAAAACTGTTACCATTTAATCAGTAAAATTACCAAATGAATGGTTTAAATTACATATATTTTGGTTTTATTAAATAGAAATATGTTGTTGTTTTTTTTACACCAGAAATGTCAATATCATACAGTGATGTAATTTTATCAGAATTTTTTTCGTCATACAACAATAATTTACTTAAATAAATTTAATGAATTTTATGTGAATTTAATTTCTAGCTCCCCATATTACAAAAAAATTTTAAAAGGTGATACAAATGAAAAAGAAGTTGATAATCTCATGATACCTTAGAGCACGGTATAAAAACCGGTATTTGGTTAAATTTTTACTTTTAAGTTTTACATTTTTTTACTAAATATGTGGTAATAAGGACTATAATTTTGAAAACCAAAATTTTCTGGAAAAATCGTTACCATATGAATGGAAAAATTAATACCGTATATTTTGGTTTTATAAACCAGAATTAGGTTTGTTTGTTTTTTACCAGAAATATCCTTACCATACAATACGGAAATAATTTTTTACGGAATTTCTTTCTCTGAGTAAATAAATAAATAAAAAATGCGTAAAAAAATATTAAATAAGTAAAAATTTCATGAAAATATAATAAATAAATAATTATTACACAAACATTTTAAGCTTTAGACAGATTATCCAAACTTTTCGTGCTTTCTTTATAAATTTCTGTTTCCGAGTTAGGTAAATTCAGGCATATGCAAACTAAATTAATGTTACATTCTATACAGAGGATTGATGAATTTTAAATTTTCCAGTTTTAAACAGAATTCTGCTTTTTATAGGATCTGCCTTGATGGATTAAATTAATATAACACAAGATAGGAAACAATAGAACATAACTTTAGATACTTTTCTATCAGACATCCGAGATACTTGCCGAATCTCAAGAATATATAAATTCGATTTTAAAAATAAGCGCTTGACTATATATTAATTATATCGGCGAATACAACTGAAACGTGAAGTTGAATCACGAAATTATTCTGTTTTGTAACAATTTACGAAATATATATCAAGAAAATATTCTGTTACATAATAATTCAATGAAATATATATCACGAAAATGTTCTGTTGCATACTAATTCACGAAATTTTTATCACGGAAATATTCTGTTACATACTAATTCACGAAATTTATATCAAGAAAATATTCTGTTACCTAATAATTCATGAAATATATATCACGAAAATATTTTGTTATATGAATAAATATTTTGTTATTCACGAAATATATACTACGAAAATGTTCTGTTGTATAATAATTCACGAAATATATATTATGAAAATATTCTGTAAAATAGAAACGATGTATGGGATCGCAATATAATGTTTAGGATCACATATTGGGATCGCAACTTAATAATATCTAGGAAAGAAAATAACAAGAAACTTTGTTGAAATATAACAAATCACTGTTGAGAAAGACAAGCGTATAAAACTTTAAAACCTATTTGATTGCCGAAGGAAAGAGAGTCTCGTTGAAAGACGATTATTAGAGACACCATCAAATTTCAACTGGCAATCAAACAAGTTTTGATGTTTTGTACGCTCGCCTTCCCCAACAGTGATTTTTCAGATTTTGATAGCGTTTTTGTTTTTTCTAGATTGAATAATAATTTACGACATACAATTCGTGTACTCTTACAATATACAATGCGTATGTTCTTTTTTATCTTCATTTTAACAAAGATTGTAAAACTATACATTAAGAGCGATCATTTCAGAAAACCCAGCGTACAAAAATGTGTAAGCAAATAATGATACGAACATTTTATGTTAATAATTCAGAACGAGAAATTAATCCATTTTCGAGAATCATTTTGATGAAAGTTGCTTGAAAATATTTTAAAACTGCATCATAAAAAAATTGGCCCATGTTGAGGCCCTTGCAAAGAATAGACTTTGTTATTCTTGTCTTAGAATACCAAAATAAAGAAATTATAAATCATTTCCAAACTGAATAATAAAAAGATTTTTGAAGGTTATAATAACTGGCTTATAAAAAAAGTGCAAAACTTAAAAATCACAAATATCGCAGCTATTTAAAAACAATAAAGAAAGTTCATGTTACAGGAAACATTATTTGATTACCGCTATAATTATCGCTCTATTGTATTATACTTGTCATTCTCAATACATGTCCTGCATTTTAATTGTAATATAGGTTTTTATCAATTCTCCAATTGGTTAATTCTTTTATCAGTTTCAATCTTGCAAAGTGAGATTCATAAATTCTAATCGTAATTCGTGATTAAAATAACTGAATTGATTTTGCGATTGCTAAAATAGCAACTGCATCGATTTGAATGTAGGAAACAAATATGACGCTTAACCTAAAAACGTGGCGATTAACCTTTAAGAATAGCAAACCCTTAAGTTGCTTTATCTCAACCAGATTAAATTGATATTCAGACTGATTTGCAATGTTTGCTGATATTATCAATATGGAATAAAAATAAATGCTATTTGATTTTTTAGAGTGACTAAACTCTTATAAGTAAATCAAAAGCATTACAATTACTGCTTTTACATTTACTAATGGAAAATTTAAGGAGAAAGAAAACTGTGCGCATTTAATTTTTTTCTCCTGAAATAAAAATTTAAAACTAGTACTCACAAATTTTAATACTCACAGCATTCTTTTTAAAGAAAAAATTTAATTTTACTGATGATTGTCTTGACATTCATCAAATCAGAATGATTGAATAAATAAAATACAAAATATTAGCAAAAAATAACTATTACTATGGGAGTATTTACTGGATATAGTTAAAATGGCTTTAGTTCTTCAGAATTTTTTTAAAACTTTTATTGTACCAATAGTATTGTTAAATTAGTTTAATCAGCCCCGAAAATTTTGTACTAAATTATTTTAACAATATTTTGGATAAAATAAAAGGTACATAAGGTATAAAACTCCTTACGAAAAAAAAATTATTTAAAAAGAAAAAGAATAGAATAATTACATTTTAAATTAAATATTTAATTAACTACTGAAAAAATTACTATCTCAAAACTTAGAAATGCTCTTACGTTTGCTTCCCTAAAAAAATTCACAAAAAAGAGTTATTTATATTTTAACTTGTTAATTATGAACTATTCTATTAAATATGAAATATTCAATTTGGAATTAGTTATGAATTTTAATAAAGTTTAAGAATTACAAATTAAAGTTATCAGATTACTATGAGCTACTAATTTCATATTTAAATTTGATCACACTAAAAATATTTACCTTAACAACTAATTTTAATTATTTATATGCATAGTCATTTTGATTTTGAGTGTCGAAACTTAGTATCCTCAATATTTTTTAATTGCTGAATGAAATTCACCATAGTATAAAATAAATACACAAATACATATAAGTATTTAAATTTGAAAAAAAAAAACATTTTGAAATAAAAAATATTGCAAATTATGCGATTTGTTTTGTTGACATGAACATAAAATAAAATAATAAAATTTTATCTATTTCCAAACATTTTTTTAAAAAAAATGTACATAAATTGAAGGAATTCTTATATCATCCAATGAACTTTTAACTGATGTCAAGCAGGATAATTTATTTCAAGTCTTATTTCATAAATGCACGATGAAATACAGTTTAAACATCTTACGAAGCCATAAAGGTCATGAGCCTTATTTCAGCCTTAAAAAATGACTGATAACCTTTTCTTTTCTATCCTATTTTTTTCCCTCCTTGTTTTGATTTTTTAATATTTTTTCCTCTTTTCCTTTTCATCTCAGTCTTGAACATCGCGATTTTAGAACTTCCTTCTCCAAGAAAGCCCTTCTTTGTTTCGAAAAGAAGAAAAAAAAGAGAAAAAAAAATGCTCAACTTGTGTCGCATTTAAGAGAATTTTTTCATCATTTAATTCGTTGTTAACGTTACATTTTTATTTCAAATGGAGACAGCTCATCAAATGATTGTTTATACATTTTTTTACACTCAGTATAAATAAATTAAGTTTTTTCTGCGCTGAATTCAGTTCGCGTTCGTTTTATATTTCAGAATAATACCAGATTTGTTACAAGTTTATTTTTATTAGTGCTCTTAAACATTTGCGATATGACGCATATCTTTAATGATCGTTTTTTCAGTTATAGCAAATGTAATGTTTTATTTAAGTGAGCGCATTTAACAACAAAAAAAATAAATAAAAATAAGTAAAAATTAGCGTTTTGTTTTATTCAAAATATCATGAAGGAAATTAAATGTATAAATTGAATTTCCGAGAAATTATAAACTATTCATTCCAGTTATTACTAAAACACTAGTATTATATCACATATATTTATTTCAAATCATGAAAAATATGTTTCTGAAATGAAATAAAAAATATCGATACAATCTACACATTATTTTAATAAAACGTAAAAGAAAGAATTTCCTTATAAATAAGCATTTTTTTAATAAAACATCCTAGTATTTTAATTTAATGCATGCGAAATGAAAAATTTCAAAATCTTTTAGATGTTTTAGTAAAAATCGTCTTTCATTAAAATCATCTTTTTGACTTAAATTCTACCATACCATGTTTTCTAATTAATAAATATATATTTATATATGTTGTAGCGCTTTTATATTTTTAACGCAAGAATATGTAAAGAACCTTAAACAAGAAAAATATAAAAAGGATAAACAAAAACCATAACATTGTGAGTGTAAATATTTTAAAACTGTAGATTATGTGGCGTAAAACTATTCCGAAAATATAAAAATACTTTAAAATCTAAATATATTTGTATATATTATAATAATTTGCATTTTACTTCTAAATATATTGAAATATTTTAAAGTATAAAATAATAGACAGTTTTAAATTTTGAAATTTTTTAAACATGTCTTATACATTAACTGCATAAGCATTAATATGTTAACAAAGAAACAACGTTATCATCAAGCATTTAAATATTTAGTTAAGCATGTTAATTAAACTTGCTCTAACGTAAATACTTCGAAAAATGCTAGTTAAGTTTATTATGCAACTATAGATTATAATGATTTATTTTTAATGCATAAATAAATAAGATCATTAGAAGCCTAAGGGATTATTCGACACAATAACATCTTAAAAATATATTTTTTTAAAAAACGCCTCATTTTAAATATTTAGCCAAGTTAGTTTAAACAAGCACTAAAGTATTACGAAAAATATTAAACCGCCAGTTAGTTATTCATTAAAATAAGAAACTCAGCTAGCCATTAGTCAAGAGCATTTTATTGATTTAATTTTCCGCCATGCGCGTCACGTTAAAACTGTGGTTAAAGATGGCGCATTTAAAGGTCTTGAAAGAGTCATTCCGAGATCCAGTTCGACTTTTTCTTCTTTTTTACGCCCATTTTTTGGCTATTATTTCCCGCCTTGTACAGTTCTTATTCATTCTATTTAGATTTCCCTCTGCATAACACTATTAGCATGAAGATCAAGTTCACTTATTTTTTTTTCTCCTCCACTCGTTATTACCGTTTTCTATTCTACATAAATATGATTTTAGATCTCAAAGGAGTTTTTATTACTTAATCCTAATAAACCGGTTCTATTTCCTTCTCTGATAATTGCATTTGCAATGTTTTTCTTTTATTCGTCGTCCGTGGAAGGAAAAAAAAGGGTTAGTGGCTAGGAAAAGTAAAAGAGAAAATTAATTAGATGGAGTGTAGGAATGATTTACATTCAGACGTTTTCAATTTTAATTTAAAAATTGGATAATTTTCTTCAATAAAATGGGAGAAAAAGTAATATCATGCTTGTTTATTTATTACTAATTATATGTATTAAATCGTGTTGTGCAAATAATTTATTTACACAGTAGAAATTAAACACATTCTAAAAATCAAATTACGTTTTCATCATACATAAATAAAAATTTCATATTAACAACAGCTGAATTTGAAATTTTAAAAACTCGATAATGTAAGTAAGAAAACAAATTGTGTAAACGATGAAATTAAGATTACTTTAATATTTGAAATTTTAATAATCAAGAATTTATTTTAAAATCGACTTACGGGGGAAACATAATCAATAAAACTTATTATTCTATGAAGGAAATCAATGCTTATTAAGCATTGTTTTGGCAACTAAATTAGCAAATTATGATTAATTTGGTAGTGCTTCACGCTAAATTTGGCATAATTTTTGAGATCTATTATAATATAGAAGTACTGAAGTTTTGAAAAAAAAATTTCTTTCCGTGAAATTTTTAGAATATGCAATCACTACATAAGAAATTGTAGAGTAATTCAAAGCATTTAAAATCATGAAGTTTATAAATATTTTTAATTAAAAATTTTATGAACATAACTAAAACTATTTAGTAAAAAACTAAAAATATGCATATTTCAAAAATCATAATTTTTAAAAATAGCTAAAATTTCAAAAAACAATGAAGCTACATAAAATTATTTTCTTATTTTAAAATCTAAGATGTTTAATTTTGTTTATATTTATTTTTATAATAATACAAAACTACTATTTGTTATTATTCGCCTTTTAAGTAAAATTAGCAATGAAACATAAATAAAAAAAATGCATGTTTCGATTAATTTCTAGAAAATTTAAATTTATGTGCATTAGAAAACAAAAATTCTTCGCAATATTTTTTAAATGAATTTGTATGCTTCAAATAAATATTCCGTATGAAATACAAGAAATTTTTTCTGATTTAAAAATTCTGCTATTGAATGAAATATAAAATATTCTATTTTCTCTTCTTTATTCTAAAATAAAAATATAAAATATTATAATTCCCCTTCAAAAATATTTTCGTTGAAAGGAGAAAGAAAACGTCTTTCAATGCAGAGCTTATGAATACCTGCATTGAGCTTCTTTTTATTTTCATAACTATTACTGCCATCTGGTGGTGTATAGATAAAATAAGATTCGATCGTCTTCTCCGAAATATACGATTTCACTTATCGAATAACATTTCCAGACTGTTTTCTTAAAAATATTTACTAAGGCTTGACATTTTTAAAACTTCGTTCTTGGTAATAAACAGAGTTCAATTTGTTATTTCGTGGAAAGATTTTCTATAATATTATTTGACAGGTTATTTCGTTTCATTTTATTTTTAGTTTGTGGAAGAGAATTAATTAAATAAGAAAATATTTAAGAAAATATAAACTCGTTTGGAATATTTATTATCGTGTAGTTGTAAAAGAATCATGATGGCGATAGAGTTTAAATTTGGAGGGGGGATTTAAAATAATTGAGCTTGTTTCTTTTTGTTTGATTTATTGATAAAATAAGAGAGGTTTGAATTTATTTATTATGTTGGTAAATTTGCTTATTGCAAGTTTTTATTTACATCTAACTTATATTTTTTGCATCATTTTATATATTTTTGAGAAATACACTCTCAAACTCATTTTATAATGTGGTTTAAAAATCCTAAAAATATTGTACCTCTCACATACTTTTATGCATTAGTTTAAGCCAAATAAATTAAAAAATATATATAGTTTATGTTTAGCTTTTTTATTGCATAAATTGTTTGCAATTAAAACTGACGAAAGCGTGATCGGCTTAAAACATTCCATAAAAAATCAAACCATAGTATAAGTGACTTAAGACAAGATTAAACTTTATTTTAACAAACTGACTTATTTTTATTTTAATTAATTTTATTCATATAATGTAAATTTAGTTGAGCATTTTAGTTAAAAATTTTAAAAATGCTTTGAATTAAAAGGCTGAATTAAATATATATGAACAGCTGGTTAAAGATTGAATTTTTTAAATTTACGTGAACATATTCGGTATTTAAAACGATGAAAACAACTGCCGAAATTAAACATTTGAATAGAAAAAGAATAAATAGAAACATTTTACATCCATGCTCTTTTTAAGTACAATAAAATGTGACGTACTATTTTTAATTGAAACAAAATGACTACAATATGTTAATAATTAATGAAAAGCTATAATTAATGTTAAGCATAATGAAAAAATGCGTAAAAATTACAAAAATCAAGATAAAAAGTTTTGTGTATTTCTTATTATTCTTTTTAGAGAAAAGTACAGTATAATCAAAGCAACAAATCCCTCAAATAATTATTGGTATCTTATTGGTATTTAAAGCTTAACTAATTAATCACAATAAAAATATAAATAATATATATTAAATACGATGAAAAATGAAGACTTTTTTAAAAATGTTGTGCATTTGCAATTTTTAAAGAAAAGTGTTCTTATGTTTACCGTAAAATTAAATCTTAATAAAAGTATTAAGACTATATTAATAGCGATCAGAATGATTAAGAAAAATGAAAATTTGTTTTAGAAATATAGGCATTTATTCTATTTTTAAAAAGTAATATATTCTTTTTTAAAAAAGCTTTTTTTTAAATATAAATACTTGAAAAGTGCATTTGGCTATTTATAATGTAATCAAAAATAATCTAATCAAACATGATGGCTATAATAAGCCAATTTAATATTCAGCAATTTAAATTTACTGTTAATACTGAACCAATATGCATCGGCGATATTAAGAACATATAAAAGAAATAAATCTTTAAATACTGTGAATACTTTTATAAAAATATTAATATATAATGATAAGTGTTTTTGCTTGAATGAATATTTCAAAAGAAAAAAAATATCCGGATATATATAAATTTTAACTTTTGTAATTATTGCTACTATGAATTAACTTGATAATAAATAAGCTTAACAAACATGAGCTTTAATAATCTAATATATTAGTCAGCTACTTAAGTGTTATAAATCCTAGAAATCAATTTATATTGATGATGTTAAAAAATATTTTTAAAAAAAAATTTAAATTTTAAAAGATTATGAACACTTTTTAAAGAAATAATTAAATACTTGTAAGTGAACTTTCATTAATAAATGCATAAAAAAATAGTCGGATCTTTATAAATTTTAACTTTCATCAAAATTGCTACAAGGAATTAGTTTGATAATAAATAATCTAAGTAAGTATAAGGTACAATAAGGTAATTTTGTAGTTAGCAATTTAAATATTATTAATCCTAACAAATCAGTGTGTATAGACGACATTAAAAACATTTAGAAAAATAAATTTCAAAAGATTGTGCATACTTTTTAAAGAAAAAAATGAAGTAACCTTCAGTGTTCTTTCATAAATAAATATACCAAAGAAAAACTAACCGGATCTATATAAATTTTAACCCATACAAAGATAGCTACTATGAATTAACTTAATAATAACACGTTTTACTTTAAGAAGATAAAAAAAAATAATTATTTATGTTCTTAAAGTATATCTTTTTTAGAAGCATACAAATGTTACAATAATTCGTGATGACCGTCCCTTCATTGGGCCTCCGTAAAAAGTAATTTTTTTGATGACCCACTTCACTTCACTTCAAAGTTTCATTGCGCAAACGACTTCCGCACTCGGATCGTCAGCGTTTTACTTCTTTCAGAATTTTTTTTATTTATTTATGTTCTTTGAAATCATTTTTTTCCTTTCTTTTTGTCTTTCATGTGTTACGTAGAGTTGGCGTGCTCTCCGTAATCTCTATTAAGTAGAGAGAAAGGGAGGGATCAGATGATAAAATAGAACAAAAATCGCCGGATGAAAGTCACGCGTTGCATTAAGAAAGCCATCGACCCAGAAGTTGATGTTGATTAGAAGAGATGATCTTATTTATTTTGATAATGCTTGGTCATCCGCGACTGCTGTGGTTGAAACCGAAACATACAGATTAGACTGTCATATTTTCAGTTACAGTTACGGTGAGGTTGCTTGTTTGAATTGATTAATGTCTAACTGTTATTACTGATCTTGAACTGAAAATAACAATTTGTTTGTTTATTTGTTAATTTTTTTTTGTTTAAAAAATTGTTTTAACCTCAAAAGAGTTATTTTTTATTTCACATATTTGCATTTAAATATTTTATGAGCTTAGAAAGATTATTAAAACACATTTGACCAAGTAAAGACAATTTAAATATTTTTGATCTTGCAAAGATGCATTGAATAACCATAGAAATAGGCATTGAAAAGTTTTTTTAATCAAACAAACATGTATTAAAATATTTTTTTGTTCAAACATGCATTAAAAGATTTTGAAAATATGCATTGAATAACCATAGAAATATGCATTAAAAAGCTTTTTAATTAAACAAACATATATTAAAATATTTTTGTTGTTCAAACATGCATTAAAAGATTTTGAAAATATACATTGAAATATTTGGTGATAAAGGAATATTCAAACATATTTGACCTAACAAAGACAATTTAAAATATTTTTGATCTTAATAAGATCATTGAATTATTATATGACCTTAGATATATCATAAATTTTTTTTAAATCAATCAAACATGTATTAAAACATTATAGATTTTGAAAACATACAATTTATGAACTTAGAAAGATGTTTTTAAATATTTTTTAACCCAATATTCCTTATACTTTAAAAATCTACTTTTCATTATTCTTTAAAAATATCTTCAAACGTATTACGCATTGAATTTACTGTAACAATAGGAAAGAAAGTAACAAAATTACTACTATTTTGCAGCTGATATTCTTAAAAATACAAAGAAAAAGCATTGCCATGGTAGATATTAAATACCTAAAATATGAGAACAGAGTTTGCAATCAATTTAAAATTTTAAGCGTTAGAAAATGCATACTTGAAATTTCTATAAGTCAAAAATGTAAATCGAAAAAATTAACGCGTTAAAAATGTTCGTTTGAAATATTGTCACGCATAGGAAGTTCATTCAAATTTTAAACCCGTCAAACAATCTAAGCGTTCGCATTCAAACTAAATTAACACAAATAATAACAATCAAATGATAATAGATAATAAAAGTAGCAAGTATATAAGCAATTTTCTTTTGAATGAAAAGAAGTTTGTAAGATGTTCACTTTTTGACGTTAATAATAATTTTTTTAAAGATAATATAGTACGTTGGTATTAGTCTGTGAAATCTATTCACTTAAACATTAAGAAGAACATATTAATTATTTCATATTTCAAAACTAAACTGGACATCAAACTGTTTCTTTTTAGTATTACAAACTTTACATTTATACGAATAACACAATTACTGGAAGCTTCAAACGCGATACTTTATAGTTTGGAAGAATGTCTGGGGACGTACACAAATAACATCACGCTTGTAGGGGAGGAAAGGGATTTGTGAAATGGCGATAGTTTGTGACAAGGAAGTATCAAGAGAAGTAACATCCCGGTGTTTGAGACCATTCACCCAATAGTCCATTCGCTCAGATGTCAAATTGTTACCGGGTGTAACAGGAAACTTAATTAACTTTAAAAAAGGAATCTAAAAAAGGTCTAGCAAAATTACAGTACTCTATGATAAGGACATTCTAATAAAAATAAAAAATTAAAAAAAAAAAAAATCCTGATCAATAAAACCAAAATATACGGTATTTAAACAATTCATTGTTTCATGTTTTCGTTCATAAGGAAATGGTTTACCGGAAATTTTGGTCTTCAAAATTATAGGTATTTTCAACGCACATTTAGTGGAAAAAACAAACCTGAAAAATAAATTTAACCTGATTAATGATTTTAACAACATGCTCTAAGGTATCAAGATAAAATTACCATCATTTACTAAATTTTATCACATGGAAAAAAACTCTATTTTATTGTTAATTTTTCCAAAATCACTACCAAAGCGCAGCCGTAAAAATTACTGAGCTTTTTGGTGACCCCATAGAGCCAAAAACTGGGTAAATTTCACCCTTTTCCGGTAATTTTGACCGTACTTTTTCCTCAGTATGATATTGTTATGACGCACTTTACTTTGAAATGGAAAACTGTTTACTTAAAAAAAAATGCAAATTGCATGATGGTTTGTAAAAAGCTGAAATAAAACACAAATAAAAATAGTAAAAATAGGTCGATAAAATATTTTGATATTATTTGTTTTTATGTATTTTATTTTCACCTTATCATCAAAATAAATACACGTCTAATCATTATTAATGTTTTCTATTACAATACATATATTAAATTTTAGCATTACATGCATTAATAGGGAGATAACAATGTAATAATATTTTTTTCCTTATTAGTATTCTACCGGGAGATTTAAAAAGTATTTTAAAATAATTGGAAACTTAGGCCTAGTCTGATGTAACAACATTAATTTTAGTAACATAAAGAAAAATACATTAGCGTAATTTATTATTGCAACAACGGGTTAGCTTAAATTAAATTTCAGTTCAAGTTGTTTTGCTAAGCATTTCAATGATGCCAGTACGCTCAGCCATTAAACTATTTTGGCATAAAGAATGAGAAATTACGAAAACTTAAATATTCAAAATGGAAACGCAGTAAGCCGCGCAGTGATTTCGATGAAAACGATTAAGCCAGAAGAGAAAACGATCTGGAAGCGTTCCAGAAAGTTCTGTAAACAATCATTCTTTTTCACTCCGTTTCCTAAATTGAATGGGTTTACGCGAAAAAGCTGGTAAACGCTTCATTTAATAAATGTTTTGGCATTTATGGGACAAATACTGATGAGAAAAATGTTTTTTTTTTCATGTAAATATTTTTTATTTATTAATGGCAACTTGGAATATTTACTGAAATTTTTTTTCCAAACGATCTTAAGAGAGTTGGAATTTATTCTAAATGCATTTTTCTAAACATGTGTTTTGTTAGGTAGAGGAATGGTTCTAATTGTGTGTTCAATCCTGGTTGATTTTACTTAAGCAGGAAGATTTAAAATTTGAGCCAGCTATTTTCTTGGCTTCACAACTATCATACTAGGATTTTAATAGAAAAATTTATAACAAATATATAGATAAAAAAAGCTTTTTAATGGTAACTCTAAATATCCACCAAGTTATTTTTCCAATCCTGATTGATTTTATTTAAGCAAAAAGATTTAGAATTTAAACCAGCCGTTTCTATGGTTTCACAAATATCATACCAGGATTTTAATAAAAAAAATTTATAAGATAAATATAGTTTAAAAAAAACTTTTTTCGAGCAAAATACTTTTTTGTTCACTAATGATCACTCGAAATTTAAAAAAAAATTTTTTTACTAATTTCTGGTAGATTTTTGCTTTGACAGGAAAATTTAGAGTTTAATCCCGATTGTTTTACTTAACCTCTTCACTTCTGATGCATAATAGAATATAGCAAAAAAATATTTTACAACTCGAATTTCTATTTTGCTGCCATAAGTCATAATAAAATAAACAAAATATGAATTACACTGCCCGGGAGCTAATAATTTTAGGTACACATATGTAGACCTCAAGTTTTAACTAGGTAAAAGAACATAAGTATTTAAAATGTTAAATTGCACCTAAAGTTGAAGCATACATGCATATTTTTATATTATGGTCTATTTAAATACAATGATGAATAAATTTAATAATTATTTAGAAAAATCAATAAATTTAAAAAAATCTTAAGTTTTATCTAAGTACGACGAAATATTACTTTAAATCCCAATTTTAAAGTTCTTTTGATTATGCAAACCACGCCAAATAAATAATTTTTGAAAGGAATCTAAAATTAATTATGAAAAATATTTAATTCTTTGGGGTAAAATTTCAAAATTATATGGAAAAAAAACGTAATAAGTTAAAGTTATTAAGTGTATGTACCTTAATCTAAAACAATTAATTAAAATGCGTATAATAATAATACCAAAAATAAGACAAATTTAGATAAAGAACTTTTTTGTGCAAAATACTTTTTGTACATTAATAGTAACTGATAACAATGATAAATATCTTTTTTTTTAATTCTAAAGATTTTGCTATTGAAGAGTTGAATCCTGATTGATTTTACTTCAAGAAGATTTAGTGTTTGAAGTAGCCGTTTTCATGGCTTTACAAAGACATTTCCAGCATTGAAATAGAATACAATAATTTATCAAACAAATATACATAAAGAAAACTTTCTCCGTGAAAAATACTTCTTTTTTTTTTAATCAATGGTAACTCTGAATAAATAGTAAAGAAATTTTTCAATCCTTATTGATTTTGTTTAGACAAGAAGATTTGGAATTTGAGCCAATTGTTTTTCATATCCTCACAAAAATTACCATACAGTATTGTAATAGATTGATTTAAGATATAAATATAAATAAGTAAAGCACTTTCAATAATTTACTTAATAATTTAATATTAAATATAAATACTAAAATGCTTTTTTATTCTCTAATTTTAACTCAGAACATTTACAAGATTTTTTTAAACGATCTTGAGAGCTAAAATTTATTTAAAATGCATCATGTTATGCTCTTTATTAGATAAATTAATTATTATAAATACGAAATGTATACTGATTCTTCTTTTTTCTTAAACAAGAATTTCCAATCGTTTTTATTGCTCTATTTCACCTTAACAGAAGAATGTTAGTTTAAATTTGCAAGCTGATTTTTTAATCTAAGTTACATGCTTTATAATAAGTCATTTTTTGTACAATAATATTTTTAAAATTAAAAATTTTTAAAACAAATATTTTTAAAATTAAGTATTTTTAAAACAAATACTTTTTTTCAGAATTTTTATTTATAATTTAATTTCCCAAGAAAAAGAAAAAATTTGCATACATTTATATAAAATATCAAGCGTTTTCTTCTCTTTTCTTTTGCTTTCAAATGAACAGATTTCCGAATACAACATCTAATTAGCACATAAAATATATATACATAGAATGGGTACATAAAATAAATAATACATACATGTGTTGATTTCATAAATACATTTACTCATATGAAAAACAATCAAGCAATTTGAATAAAAAAACAAAAGTTGCTTAAAATTTTTTCAGATGTGATATTGGTTCTTAAAATAAAAAAAATAAAAGGATAACATATCGTATCAGATGCATCAATCAAATAAACCTCATATTTTCCTCCAACCATAAAGATTTAGTCCTGGAATGTGAAGATCCGATCATTAGATCAAAAGTTATTCAGGATGGTCCTTTTTTTTTCTTTTGCGCATTGTACATCTAATATTATTGTTATACATTATTATTATCACTTTGCATTATTATTTCAAACCTAAATCTGAAGTTTTAAGATTTATGCATTCAACATTATTGATATTTATTACTAATAACAAACTAAAATTTTCATATATATAGCGCTTGTAAATGCTTGTTACGCTGATTTTCCCCTTTCGGCCGCTGTGGGTTTTTTTTTAGTTCTGTTTTCATCTTTTTTTCTCTCTCTTTCTCTCGGCTTTTATGGTTTTTCTCGTTTTATTTTTCCAATTTCATCTTTATGTTTCCACATTACGTTTATATTTCAAATCATTTTTGTTTGTCTTGAAAGCAAGCGCCTAGTTTTGAGCACTTGAAATATTTCGACTTTTATTTCGTACAAACAACCGATTTGTATATTTGAAAGTTTTTTTTCATCAAGTAATATTTTACCACTTCAGTTTCTGGGGATAATTTATTCAAATAAAATCAATATTGAGCACATTTTCACTTCATATTTAGATATCTAATTTTTCTAACTGAATTCTTCAATTTATTTCTGAGAATTCAGACGACTTTTAAAAATTACAATGGAGAAATTAAATTGTAAGTAAACAGGAAAACTTATAGATACAAAACGAAGATACTTTTCTATTTTTTTGAAGAAAAAAATCACTTATTTGATTAAAGCTTTTGACGGTAACTGCGCCTCACTGACTGTTGACATGGGAAGGAAATTTAAAAAAATAAAGATATTTGTATCATTTTGTTTCGCTTTTTTAAAAGTCTGTCAAGAAATGTTTTTGTTGGGAAAAGATTTCGAACTAGGTATTTTCTTTTATACCTTTTTTTTTTTTTTTACTCCCGAGGAAAAAAAAATTTTAAGTGCGTCCTCGGGTTTCGGTTCTTTTTCTTTTTCACTGACATTTTGCGCTCAAATAGAATTTTCCTCCGTTTCTTAAAACGAAAGTTGGAAGTTTAAGAAATCGTCTGAAGTATTTTCTTTATTGCAAAACTCGGATAAGCACAATGTTTTTTCGAATTGTTTGAATGTATTCTGTTCTACTTCAAGTAATTTATTAAAAGCATCGCTATCAAAAGAAAAATAAGAATATACTTGCTGTATGTTAAATTTTGATTTTTCATTTTAAATTATCTTTACTTGTTTGCTATAATGCTACTTTTTTTAAAATAATCATTTATATCGTTTATATTCAAAATAGCTTTTATTAATGGCTGTTTTCAAAATTATAATGTACCTAACCATCAGCTGTTTTATTTGTTGATTGATTTATTATTGTTATATATAGTTGATTATTATTGTTATATATAATTGATTATAGATTGACTTATGTAGTTGACATTTACGATTAAAAGGAGTATTCTTTTTTTTTAAACGGTAGTTGAAAGTTTAAGAAATTGTCTGTAGTATAATTTTTATTACAAGTTCAGATATAACTAATACTATTTCACATTGTTTTAATAAATTCTGTTTCTTTTTCAGGCAATTTATTAAAAGCATGGAAATGTATTAAATTTTTAGAATAAACTTACTGCATGTGAAATTTTTTTGACTAATTAATGTCTTCTTAATATGTTTATGGAATAAATTAAGAAAAATATTATTGTTTTTTTATTCAGTATGTAATCAAGATCCCTTAAATAAAGAACAGCTTTTACCAATAGGGTCTTCAGAAATTTAAAAGTGTAAATTAAATTCGTTTTATTTCCATTTTTTACAGCTGATATTTACGTTTAAATAGAATATTCCTTCTTACTTTTATTTCTTTTCTTTTTTTAATCATGCGAAAATTGATATTTTAAGAACTCGCCTAAAATAATTTCTGCATAAGGAAACTCAAATAAGGAAAATTATTTATCGTTTTTGAAATGCATGTTTTTCTGAAATAAAAATTTCCACAATTATTTCAATTATTATTTTTTTTTTTGCTCTGATATCGTTTCTTGAGATACCTTTTTTAAGCTAAATGAAGTCATCAATGTCTGTTGATATATATTTTGCTCAGTCATGTGTATATTATTTTCATATTTTTGATCTGAGGCAAATTTTTGGAGATATCTTCTATACTTTTTGGTCACCCTACACTTAGATTTTTACGTTTGGTAACTTGTTTTGTTTAATTCTGATAAAAAAATAGTTCCAGTAAAAAAAAAGAAAAAAGGTTTGAGAAAATTTGATGGAGAGTCAGAAAATTTAGAAATAAAATATAGTATTATATTTGATCCAAACAAAATTAGAAACAAATGGGGACTTTTTGTCACAAAAATTTAATTTAAGAAAGGATATTAAAATATTGAAAAACAGTTAATTAAACAAACATAAGTTTATCGCAAAATGAGTTGTTCATTATAATTAGCTAATAAAATCTGCTTTCTTTTTTAAAATAACACCACATGAATTAACTAATTATCTGATAATTTTGCTCCCTTTGCAGTTTGGTGGGTAACATTTCAAAAACATTATTAATGGAATTAAAAAGGTGTTTCAATCCTGAAGAATATTACTTGATTATATTCATTCGATTATTTTAGATAACATTCTAAAAATGTAAATCTCCTTTGGTATTAGAATAATTTTCTTTCTATTAACATTTAAATTAAAATTTAATGAATAATTTCTGTTATTATTGAAACTTAATCATATTCCGATTAGAATGCAGTAATAAAAGGCTTAATTTCTTTTTGAAAATGTTACGAATCGAATTGAAACATGAAAAAAAAACTGAATTACTTTATCAAATAATTAAATTTGAAAATGTACAAAGAGAGGACATGTAAGATAAAGATGGTTTAAATAGAAAAATTTAGTTTAATTCTTTGCTTAATCTCATTCGTTCTCAGAGATTAAAGTATAAAAATTTGATTAATTTCGACGTCATCGTTAAATTTCATTTTACAATGCGAACGTAAAACTAAAAAGATATTTAATGTTTTGCAATGGTTTGGTTTGAAGTTAAAAATATTTTAAATTAGCATTTATTATAAATTTATCAATATTTGAAGTTATATTTTTAATACTATGCATAAATTATTCGTGTTGTAAAACATATTTAATTAGCTATCGCACAATATTGATACTGAGAATCGAACAAAAATTATTTTTAAAATTTATTTCATTTCTCAGTTTTTTTAAAATGATGTAACTGGCTATGCAATTTTAAAAAAGGGGAACACAGTTTTGAAACTCGCAACCTTTATTTTTTGTTGTTGTTCTTTTACAATATTAAATAGTATGCAGCACAATATGCACATGATAGCACACGGAGAAAAAAAATCTTGTAAAATTACCGTACTCTGTGGTAAAATTAATTCTGGTAAAAAAAAAACCTATGAACGTGGTTAATAAAACCAAAATAAGCCGCATTTAAACCATTCATGTGGTAACTTTTTTGCTCATATATGGTAAAAATTGATCGGAAAATCCGGTTTTCAAAGTACAGTTCTTATTACCACACAGTTAGTAAAAAATACAAAACTGAAATTTTACCAAATAAATGGTTTTATATGCCGTGCTCTAAGTAATCATGATAAAGTTACCTAATTTTATAACATTTACCAAATTTTATCATATATTATAACATCATATTTTATTGTCAATTTTACGTAAATCATTGCCAAAGCGATCCGGTAAAAATTACTGAGTTTTTAGTGTCCCCATGGAGTCTGTTATCATATTTCAATATTTCATATTTCAATTATCATATTTCAATTATCATATTTTCAATCATATCATATTTCAATTATCATATTTTCAATCATATCATATTTCAATTATCATATTTCAATTTTATCATATTTCAATAGTTTTGACCATACTTTTTTTCGGTGAATTTATAAATTACTGCTCTGAAAGAGCTTTTTGATTGCATTAACAGAACTGTTTTATTAAACGCCATCTAGCGGTGAAAAGAACAACTTACAGATAATCTACTCTCTGCTGTGAAGAGAATTCCCAATTTTTAAAAGTCTCTATTAACTCGAACAACGTTAATTTTAAATGTTAGGTGTTCTATTTTCTGTTTATGTGCATTATTTTTCTAACTATTCTGCGCTTTGTCACCTTACGCAGGGTTTTCCGTAAAGACCATCCTTAATATGTATTTTTAGAATCTTTATCAAAAATGAAAATAAAAAGTACAAACATTTCGGGTTTAATATTAATATTTAAGTTAGTAAAAATTAAACCGGTGTCAAAATCTGCCAAATTACATTAGTTTTAAGCGGATTTAAAAATATCTTTGAATGTTAATTTGAAGGTTGAATAAAATCATCGTTACACTTTTCTCTATTTTCTCTCACACTTGATGATAACTCTAAAGCAAATGCAAAAAAAAATTATTTTTAGTTTTTAAAAAAATGTATCCAAGTTTTTCACTTTCTTTTACATTGTCCTAATATACAATATAACATAACTCTTACACCATTATTTTTGTAAAGTTTAAAAATTATCTCAATACAATTTAATTAATGTTAATATTAACTTAATATAATTAATGTTAAAATACATTTATTGAATAATTTTATGATTAATTTATTTCATGTTAATATTAACTTAAAATATTTCTTTAAATGTTCCCTTAATTGGATGCCTTCAAGTGACGTCATTGTAGGTAAATCGAGACATTTGTCGATTCAGAAGCCGTTCGACACACTCGCGTGACGTCACTTACGGGTATCCAATTAAATCAGATTTAAATCACATGGTTTGGCATAATCATTTCACTTCTTTTCGAGTTGAAACTACTCACTAGCAGCTACTTTTCACGTTTTGTTTATATAAACATTAGTCAAGCTTTCCCTTCTATTAAAGTAGAGAACTTGATTAAAAGGACTTTCTTCCAATTTATTTATTGTGGACAATTCCATGAAAGTGTCAACTTTAAAGCGAAATTTTTTTTTTATGACGTGCATATTTTGATTTTAAAAATATGTTCAGAAATAGCCAAAGTCTACTTATTCATGTTTCATTTTTTAACATTTTAAGTTTTTTGAATCTAGCAGTATTCTAAAGTAATCACATGGCTAACAAGTGAATTGTTCACATTTATGATGAAATTGTTTTCTTGAAAAACACTTATAAAATAAAATAAATGTATCTTTCTTTTGCAATATTTTGATAAAATTATGCATATAGTACAAAATTTAAACATTTAAAACATAGTCTTTAAGTCATTTTAAGTTTAATATATAAAATAAAAGTAACTTTTTTTGTGTCATTCCATCACATGTTTTAGTATTTTTTTTAAAACTGCAACTAAATTTCAAAATGAAAATGTGTATATTTTGGAATATAAAACAGATATGGCATAAAAATCGATGAGAGATTATAAAATTTTATGCATTTGATTATTAACTTCCAATAATTAATGTGACGGAATGACACATCCTCGGCGATAGAATGACAAAACGAGTCCTTGAAAAGCCTATTCAAAAATTAGAGAATTATTTATTTTTCAATTAACCTAATGGCTAAAACAACTGTTGAAAGACAGATAGAATATTGAAAAGGAACAAGATCCCCATAATACGATGGAAAAAAAAAGCCAGAGACAGAAAAGCAGATAAGAAGGCTTCCGCCACAAAAGCTGAACTTAAAAGCTTAGATGTTGTGCAGAGATTGTGTAAACAAAGAAAAAATCTAATTCTACCAACCTCTTCACATACAAATAATTTAAATTCCCCCTACAAATCTTGGTAAAGCCGTAAAAAAAGTTGTACACTCACTTCCAAAATCAACAATAAAGTTAAAAAAATTAATTCAGTCTTAATGTGAGAAGTATTTAACATTCAACTCAAAAGAAACTAAATTAAGTGAATGTCGATAAGCTGTTTATTTTGGTTAAAAAATTTAACTGTCAAGATGATGTTAGTTACAAGCCCCCAGGTGGTATGAAGGATTCAGTCATAATACAAACTCTGACAGAGTAACGAAGAGTGCACTAAAAGAGGCTTTTCATTTGTTTAAAGAAGCAGATAATGATGTAAAGTGTGTTTCATTTTTGTTAAGTGTATTTCATTAATACCTCACAACACATGCACCTATAAATACCACGTAAATGTGAGGTTGTTTTAAAAAGCCAAACAAGGCGTTGGATGCTTTAAAACGGCACCTAATATGCAAAAGAATTTTATGATTTCATAAAGTCGAAGCAACAAATTGTTGAAGTTTTGTTTTTGTCCAGCTATTCTATTTAACCCTTTCGCGCCGACTGTCACAAATACGTGCCAGTATAAAACCGTATCGATCAGGGCAAAAAGATAAAACTGGTAATCAAAGTAATTCTTTAGCAGTTTATTTGTGGGCGGAGTTATAATTGTTTGATTTATTTAATTCACCATTACTTTGTTCAAAATAAAACTATTTAGTTATACCTTGAATTAACATTGATTATATGTGTGATTAAACTAACAATAATTAAAGTAAAAGCAAAGTAAGTCTGTCAAATTAGAAACGACTACATTTAAGTTACCGTTTTTTATTTAATTACATCCTGATTCTGATTTTGTACGAATGCTTTTCTGAATCACCCGTCCCCAAGGGGTTAAGAGAGGGCAAAAGAGAATGACTTCAGCTGGTCACTTGTTACAGCAGCATTGCCAGAGACAAGAGACGTGCACTAGACGTTCATGTAGTTGAGAAGTGAATCATCAAAATTAGAATGTTTTCTAATTTTAACCAAAACCAAGTATATGATTTGAAAGAAGGCCACTGTTTTGAAGAGGAAAACATGACTGAGGAGACTCTTTAATCACTGTCCCATATTTCAGAAAAGGAACATTTATATGTGGCTCAAATTACTTTGATAGACCATTTAGATGTTAAAGTACTAAAAAGAAGACGGGACAAAAATTGATTTATGCATAAATTTCCTGAGAAAGAAGATAAGATGTGTAATTGGCAAGTTAGATATAAAACTCTTCAGAGACAAGCTAATTTTCAAATTGTTGAAATTTTTACTAAATCTGTTTATCGGTTACATACACATTAATCCTGTTTATCTGTTACATTCTTTTTATCATTTACATATTAATAAAACATTTTTTAAATGAAAACTTTCTTCCACTAAACTTTTTGTCATTCTGTCACGGTCATTCCGTCACAGCAAATAGATGCTAATAACTGCTAGCCAACCTGAAGTTAATTTTCCAAATTCAGATTTCACATTGCTTACACATTATACTAAAAGTAAAAAACAGTTCAGAAAAATAATAGCTGCAAAATTCACAGAAACTATCAGTTTTAAGCAGCATGCCAAAAGCTTGGTTGCCAAAATATCATTCCGTCACACAAATAAAAAGTTCGTAAAATTAAAAATAAAAAAGATAGAAAATCCTTTTTTTTAAGTTTATGAATCGCATTATGCCAATAATGATATGCATGAGAAAAAACAATGTTTACTTGAAATTAGATGCGTAGAAACTTAAATGAAATGGTATTTTTCAAGTCAAAATGTCATTCCGTCACATATGGAATTGCCCATATAACCTCACAAAACATGTTGAGTTTTTATTATAAAATTAATGAAACAGCGAGTCTATAATTTAAAAGATAGTAGCACAAATACGACTTTTTTCGATAATAACGACTAAGAAGTAGCATTGAGTTGATAATTTCAAACAAAAATAACTTTTTATATTTATACTTTTCAAAAAATTGCATTTAAGTTGCTTAATTTCTTCTAAATAAGCTTAAGACAACATTAATGCTTAAAGATGAAAGAAAGTAAATCTACTTCCAATTTAAAAATTTAAAATACTTTCATCAATTAAAAAAAGAATAAACGCCTTTTCAAATCAGACTTCAAAAATATTTTCACTTTCTTTTAATTCCATTTCCTCTATTTTCTTTCGTTAGAAATATTCAAACAATACATTATTTGTATTCATTTTGTTCGAATAGTTTAGTTTTTGCAGTAAACTAAAAGAAAAGGAAGTGCGTGAAAAAAATAAATAAAAGAATGTTTACAAAGCTTCTGCTTTAACTCTTGTCAAAAAATAAATTTATTTTTGCACGGAAATATATGAAAGGTTCTCTTTTTGATATTGCAAATTTTTCATTTAAAATGTTGCTTTATATTTCTCGAACTCATTTGGTTTTTACAATTGCAAATTCCTTTTTTCTATTCATACCTGGGAAGAAGATAAATAAATAAAATAAAGTCAATAGTTCTACGTTCGGAAATTACATTTTGCCTTTCATGTATTTATGTTCAAAACAAAGTTTGGAATAAATCTTTTCATTCTGTAAAAGTTTAGTATTTATTTCGGCCTCATTTTCATTAAGATTGAGGCAAATGTTTGGAAAAAAGTTTTTTAGTTAATAAAAACAAGAAATTGTTTTTATTATAGTGTGCTTTCTTTATTTCGACTATCCATTACAGCGACCCTTCGTTAAGTTCTGCTTGCTATTCCATAGACGCAATTTTATTTTAATGTTCGTTAGAGCGTACTCATTGAACCATTCATTTCAATACAAAGACCAAAATTTAGTCAATTTATTCAAAAATAGTTTCGAATTAACAGTTTAAACCATTATTTTGACGTTATTGCAAATTGAATGTGAAGTATCTTAGGTAAGTTAATCTACAATAACCTTCAACGATTCGCTCTATTTTTTCGAGCTTTTAATATTGGCTTTAGTTGGTCAGAATTATAATACAAGCTTTTATTTCGTTTAAAATTTGTTACCTGGACTAAAAAATGTCAAAAATCGAGTATTTTTTAAATTAAAATTCTTAACGGGTCGTAAAATAACGCTTGACTGGAAAATCGCTCAAGATCGTTAAAACAAGAAGATACATGTAGGAAAACAAAAGATGCTGGATCGATAGATCCAGATTTGACTGTATTAAACAAAACAGATTGTCATTTCTTGCTGTAAGTAATTTGATTTTGCTTTTATGTTCCTAAATTGAAGATTTCGACGAATAAATTAAATATTTCAAATGTTAAAAACATTTCTATAATAACTAACTAGTCTTTTTTTGTCGTTTGCCTGTGTAGGCAGTGGGGGTGCGATTGTTCCTGTTTATCAGTGGCGCCATCTATGGCCAGGAATTCGACTTCTGCCAAGCCATTCACGCAACCATAACCCGTTTATAGGGCGGGTCACATTCACAAAGGAGAAAGGACATAGAACACCCAGAGAAAGAAACATCCATGCCTTGTCCGGGATTCGAACCCAGGACCTTTCTAATGCAAGGACAGTTCCCTGCCCCTACACAGACCGGTCGGCAACTAACTAGTTGATCTATCACAATATTTTTTTGGACATACGCAGTTTTATAATACTGTCACATGTGTGATGAAAAAACATACTTATAATAGAAAAAAGTCTTTGTTTTCTTAGATAGTATTTCTCACTAAATTTTTACTTTATACATTTATTTATTTTTACGCATAAAACTTAAATCAATATGCAATTCTGCTTAATTATTAACCAATTATTAAACCAATATTAGCATATACCGTTCGTTATAAATAAGCATTATAAATGTATTTAATAAGAAAGAATAGAATATTTAACTGAAAAAAAAATATATGACAACTTATTCAGGACAAAACACGCTTCTCGATTTTTTTGGTGATATTTTTGATATAATCAAAAACGAGATTATTGATTGAATTAAAAGTTAAAGAAGGAGAAAGAAAATTGATTTATAACTTTTATCTTTAAAGCAACAATAATATATCAAACGTTATCAATTTTAATTTTGGAAGCTCAAAAAATTTAAAAATATAGAAAATGCTTCAAAAACAAAATGAATTCGCATCGAAATTCATAAACTGAAAATCTGCGAACTTAACAAGTTTTAAGCAGCACATTTTAAAATAAATTCTTTTACTAAAGTGTGTAACAAAATGAATAGAACACTGACTAAATAAGTAACTTGATTTTGAAAAATAAATAAAATTACTTTGCTACTTTTCGTTTAAAACACAATAGATTTTGATAACGTCATGTACTTAAAAATTTTGAAACGTACAATTTCAAAGTCGCGTAATTCAAAGTATAACTGAGCAATTTGTTAAAGTGCGTAATAGAAGTGATAGAAAACTGACTCGAATTTATAGCTTTTTTTTTAAATGTAATTATAATACACAAAAATGTTGTGTTAAAGTGTGTAATAGAAATGATAGAAAACTGGCTCGAAAATATAGCTTTTTTTAAATATAATTATAATATACAAAAATGTTGTGCTAAAGTATGATAGAAATTATAGAAAACTGGCTAGAATTTATAGCTTTTTTTAAATATAATTATAATATACAAAAATGTTGTGCTTAAGTGTGATAGAAATGATTGAAAACTGGCTCGAATTTTTTAGCTTTTTTTAAATATAATTATAATATACAAAAATGTTGTGCTAAAGTGTGATAGAAATTATAGAAAACTGGCTCGAATTTATAGCTTTTTTTATATATAATTATAATGTACAAAAATGTGGTGTTAAAGTGTGTAATAGGAATGATAGAAAACTGGCTCGAATTTATAGCTTTTTTTTAAAATATAATTATAATACACAAAAATGTTGTGCTAAAGTGTGTAATAGGAATAATAGAAAACTGGCTCGAATTTATAGCTTTTTTTCAAATATAGTTATAATAATACACAAAAATGTTGTGTTACAGTGCGTAATAGAAGTGATAGAAAACTGGCTCGAATTTATAGCTTTTTTTAAATATAATTATAATATACAAAAAAGTTGTGCTTAAGTGTGATAGAAATGATTGAAAACTGGCTCGAATTTTTTAGCTTTTTTTAAATATAATTATAATATACAAAAATGTTGTGCTAAAGTGTGATAGAAATTATAGAAAACTGGCTCGAATTTATAGCTTTTTTTAAATATAATTATAATATACAAAAAAGTTGTGCTAAAGTTTGATAGAAATTATAGAAAACTGGCTCGAATTTATAGCTTTTTTTAAATATAATTATAATGTACAAAAATGTGGTGTTAAAGTGTGTAATAGGAATGATAGAAAACTGGCTCCAATTTATAGCTTTTTTTTAAAAATATAATAATAATACACAAAAATGTTGTGCTAAAGTGTGTAATAGGAATAATAGAAAACTGGCTCGAATTTATAGCTTTTTTTCAAATATAGTTATAATAATACACAAAAATGTTGTGTTACAGTGCGTAATAGAAGTGATAGAAAACTGGCTCGAATTTATAGCTTTTTTTTAAATATAATTATAATACGCAAAAATGTTGTGTTAAAGTGTGTAATGGGAATGATAGAATACTGGCTCGAATTTATAGCTTTTTTTTAATGTAATTATAACACACAAAAATGTTGCGAGAAAATTGAATTTTAAATTTTTTTGCAATACGTTTTCTTTAAAACCCAATTATATTGCATAAAACTTCTTTTTTCTTTAAGAACAAACAAGATTTTATTTAGACACTACATTTAAGATGGAAAAAATATAATCTTGAAAACAAATGAAATAGTGCATTATAAAAAGCGATAAACGATATAAGCAGTTTCAGATACAAAGAGAATACATTAATTTGTGCGCCACTGTGAAATACTTTTACTAAATTAACCATCTGAAAGCATAATTAGAAACTAATATTGTGTTAAGCTAGAGCAACTATGAAAGTTAAAAATTTAAATTTATCAAAAATTCAAATATTATTTGATCAATAAGATAATAAGATCAACAACAATTTGATCAAATAATATTTGATCAATAAGATTTCGATAAAAAATATACTAAGTTAGAAATTTCTCGGAAAAAAAGGTTAAATATCAATTTATTTAATTTTTATTTTACCATATTGAAAGAAAACAGTCAAAATAATCATAAGTAAGATGGTATTCAATATTGCTAACTGTGAGAAAAATCGTTTATTAACTGCTTTCACCTAATACAATTAAACAACCGGAATTTTATCGCACCTACTAGAAGACCCACCTAATGTAGCCACTTAGTTCCTTGCATATGAGTACATATTGTAGCCGAGAGAGTTAATCTATCAATCTCACGACCAACAAAAGGGGGTTTCGAGTTCCTTTCCTCTCTTCCCTTCAACCCATGAAGAGTTTCCAGCGTCTTGTAGTCCAAAATGTATGACCCTGAGCTATTAGGATATGATTCTCTCATTCGGGCATAGATGGCAGCACCATAAAGCTGCTTAACTATCTGCAATGCCTTGTTAAATTTCTTTTTATGGTTTTGAAACCATGCCTGTTGTAAACGGTTAAAAACAGTATAGTTTTGTATTAATGTTTTTTTTAATCATGCTAGTCGTAAACAGTTTCAAAACCGTTAAGGTAAAAAACGTTCTTTACCAAACTTTACGATTAATTGGATGGACAAACTGCTGTCTGTTATTTGACAATAATTTTAGAATGAAAATTCTAACAGTGGAGATGAATAAAAAAGCAGAAAGATTGAATAAAAGCAAACAAATTTATTGATTTGTCGTACTTATTATAAAAATTTTATGGAATCCATTCCCCTAAAAAAATTGAGACTATAGATAAAGTGTTACTCAATGAAATAATGTTTGTGCGAAAAAAAAAAAAATGTTTTGAAGTAATTAAACATTTACATTTCAAGAAATTCAAATTAAAATAAGTGAAAACTTCTTTTCCAGTTTTGTAACAAACGATTGATAAAAAAAAGTTCAAAGAAAAATAAACTTTCAAATTTTCTTTAACTGATTTAGATTAAATTCATTCTAAAATCACTATAAATATAACTTTAAAATTTAAACTGAAGAAGATTATTTGATAAATGTATTTTAACATGCATCTAAAATCAGTTAAATTTTTTAAAATTCTAAAAAAAAAAAAACCTTGAAACATATTTTATTTCTTATTAGGCTTAAAAAGAAATAAGTTTTTCATTCATTTTTAATTCCGTTTCCTGTAAGCATAGAATTCATTCTAAATAACCATTTACATTTCTGAGTATTTTAATGCTAAAATGATTCTATTGTGTGTATATATCTCTTTTTAAATAATAAAAAGGGAGAAAAATACTTAAATGACGAGAATTCGATTTAATTTTACATAATTTATTCTACTTACAGAATAAGAATAATAGAAATGAAAAATCGTTTGAAATATGAATAAATTGTTTGAATTATGTTCCCCATGTATTTTTTTTCCACAGAAAATATACATTTTTATGGCATTTGTAAGAAAGCCTTATTATTCTAAAATAAATATTTTATTGGATGGTTTTTCCTGAAATCATTAAAACGGGAGATTACTACTTTAATACAAAGAATATATTTCTCTGCTTCAAATATATTTCTATTAAGATCTTTTTTATGATTTTTTTACTTTTTGTTTTGTTATTCAAAGAGAATAAATAGAATAGAAATGTTAAGATTAATGAAAAATTGCTAGCCGGCATTTGTAAAAAAAAATCATATTTTTTAATTAATACTGACATTAGATAATTTATTTTCGCCGCCTTTGTTTAATATTCTAAACTATTCCTGGAAATTAATTATAACTATTCATTTTGTCATACTAATTCCAACGTACATATATAAACGTACGTATTCCAACGTACATAACTAAAATAGCAATTTCTTTTAACTACTTTTATACTATTAATTTCTGTCAAACTTGTTTAGATTCTCAATAACTAGAGTTAACTAAACAGAAATAAATAGATACACAATAAACAGAAACTTATTGAATTCGTTAAAAAGACGTTGCTAATTTTTCATAGAAATAAATAAAAAGAAAATATTTTTTAGCCAAACTTCTTATTTATGAAAATAAAAAAACATTTTTAAGAAATGACAAACTATATCGTTTTTATTTCACATTTTTAAAATATGCATGCCAGGTTATTAAAAAGCATATTACTCATGATTTGTATCTTTTTAAATTTTCAACACAAAAAACGATTCTAATAATTACCAAATTTGCACACAAACCTAAATATTTATTCGAAATTGCAAAAACAATACCTCGAGGCATCAAATTTCAAACAACTCCCATGAATAATTACAAACTGCCCGAAGCCAGTTATCTCCGCAAACGAAATGCAAAACTCAATTCTTCCAGTTTTGAATTTACATAAAATCTCAAAATAGATTAAGTTCTCTGTCTGCTATAATGAACCGATTCTTAACATATTGAAATGCAGAATCCATTCCCTAGGTAGACCGGATATAAGCCTGAACTTTCTCTTAAAGGGAAAGTGTGTTATGAAGGTATTAAATTACATTCCAATAGTTGTAGCGGACGGTTTAAATTGACTCCAGAGACGGTCACAGTTAATACATCCGAGGGATTGTTATCCTCCGTTGTTTAAAGGAAGATGAGTTAAGTTTTGGAGCTGTATTTTGTTTTAAATTATGGAATGTGTTTGCAAACATTCTTCGCATATAATTTGAAATAGGAATGTAGTATTTTTCCTTTAATTTTAAAATTTGAAATGTTTGTTTTTAATGCATTGTAAAAATGGAAATAGGAATACGTATTTGTCCTAACAGGGGTTGCAGTAAATGGAATAGATTGGAATGTTTTTTAAGTCTAATAACACACACTACACTGATCTAAATATTAGGTTAAAATTGTGCGGTAGTGATATTTTAAGTTAGCTAAATTAAATGGTGGTCGGAACTATATATGGCTGAAAATTAAAAGAAGAAATGGAGAAGAGGAAAGAATAAAAAGAAAGGTTACGAGTAGTAGAACCCGGATTTACAAGGAAAAAAACCTCGTGAATATTTTGTAATGGATGTAAATAATTGCAATGAGTGTAATTCATTGTAATGAATGCAAATACTCGTAATGAATGTGAATAATTGTAATGAATTAAAATAATCGTAATTAATGTAAGTAATCGTAGTGAATGTAAATAACTTAAATGAAAGTAAATAATCGTAATTAATGTAAATAAATGTAATGAATGTAAATAATTTTAATGAATGTAAATAATTTCACTGAATGCTTCACCAAATTATAAATGAAAACTTTTACGGTATTCAAGATAATAAGTTAAAAACCACTCGAAACTATATGACGCGAAATTGAAAGGAAGAAAATGAATGTATTAAAAAGGTAAAATAAAGCTCTTCGGTGCCGGGGAATCAGTATTCATAAGAGAATAATAAACCCTAAGCGTACTCAGAATAGATAAGAATGATTGTAGAGTTTAATGATGTATTCTATACTGTACAAAAATCAAGTTTAAAACTATGCCGTATTAGTTAAGATCACAAACTTAACCAGTGCTTGATTCAAAACCAGTATGATGCAAAAAAGAAAGAAAAATAAAGGTTTAGAAAAGTAAAAAACCAATGAAACATTTCGGGATAAACTGTAAAAAATTCCGAATCGAATTACGGTAAAAAGTACCGGCCTTCAAGGTGTCGGTACTTGTTTACCGTAGCATGCTACGGAACAAAAAAAATCTGATATACAGTGATTTTTACAGTAATAATTCCTGTAAAATCATTGAATTTCTCTAATTAAATTAATATTACTTTAAAAATTACAGTATAACATTTTACGATAAAAATGGATTTTTCGGATGTGCAGTCAAAGTGCCTGTACTTTATACCGTAATTTGATCCAATGCAGAGAAAAGGGAAAGATTTCAAGCAACCACCGTTTTTTTTTTCTCGTCTGCTTATTCTTTTTTTTAAAAAAATGATCAAGTTATGAATAAGGAAATATATCTTTCCTCTTTTAACTATTCAAAGTTCTTTTTAATTTGCATGTAATATTCTGTTTCAATTATTTACACAAAATCTCATACTCTGTTTTTTTTCTTTCTCTTCTTACAAAATAGAAACTATTTTAATCACCTAAAGTCAACAGAGATTTAAATAATGAAAACGAGAAAAAAAAAGAAAGATGTTTATTTTAATAACATGGAAATGGCAACGTACTTTAGGTGAAATGAAGATAAAAGAACCTGATGTAATGAAATAAAAAATGAACTTCCTTTTAACAAAGTATTTTGCTGGGGATGCTACTATGCGAAAAAATTCGCCTCAAAGAAAGAATGTTAATTTAATTGAATATTTAAGCAGACGAGATGAAAACTTGGCATTCATATGCTAAATTTTAAAGCTTGTTTGAATTTTCTGATTTTAGAAACCTGTTTATTTGATACTCGTTATTTATTCAAAAGACTTTACTTTCAGGAAACATTTACAATTCACTTTAAAAACTCTTTAATTCTGTAATCAAAGAGTGTTTATTAAAATATCTATGATACATAAATACATTTTGAACGTTGTTTTTCACGGTATTCAATAAGATTGATAAAAAGAAATCTTTCATTGAACTAGTTTAATCTTTTATCTTGTAAATAATAATCTTCTTGAAATAAGTCTAACAAAACCCGATCTCCTCAATCGCCGGCAATTACTGTGACGCCATTTTGCCTTAAAAGGTGTTATTGCGGCTTAGATATTGTAGAGGAAAGAAGAGAAAACGAAAAAAAAATTCTAAATATTTTCAAAATCGTTTGAAAATTTCCCATTTTATACATGAATGTATTTTATACGTTTGTTTTTTAATAAATGAAATTCGGAATAAGAATAAAATTGAATAATATTGATAACAAGAAATATTAATTGAACAAGTGTAAAATTTTATCTCTTAATTAATAATCTTTTTGAAATAATATTAACAAAAAACCCCATTTCCTCAATCGGCTGCAATTACTGTAACGCATTTTGCCTTAAAAGGTGTTATTGTGGAGTAGATATTGTAGAGGAAAGAGAAAACGAAAAAAAAAAATTTTTCTAAATCTTTTCAAAATCGTTTGAAAATTTCCCATTTTATGCATGAGTCTATTTTGTACGTTTGTTTTTTAATTAATGAAATTCTGAATGAGAATAAAATTGAATAAGATTGATAAAAAAAATATTTAATTGAACAAGCGTAATATTTTATCTTTTAAATAATAATCTTTTAGAAATAATATTAACAAAATCACCCATCTCCAAAATCGTCGGCAATTACTGTAATTCCATTTTACCTTAAATGATGATTATTGTTTGTTACCTTAAATGATGATTAGTAGTTTTGTATGATGATTATTTTGTAGAGGAAAGAAGAGGAAAAGAAAAAATTTTCTAGATAGTTAATTTTAAAAATTGTTCGAAATTTTCAGATTTTATACATGAATATATTTTGAACTTTTGTTACATAATACTGTTAAAAAGGAATCCTTCTTAGAACTATTTTAATCTATAATTTTGTAAAAAGTAATATATATTTTTGAAATAATGTTAACAAAACTTTCCATCGTCGGCAATTGCTGTACCGCCATTTTGCCTTAAGAGATGATTATTTTGGAGTAGATGTAGTTGAGGAAAAAATAGAAAAGGAATAAAACATTCTAAATACTGAATTCTTAAAATCACTTGTAAATTTTCCATTTTTTACATAAATATATATTGAACTATAGAGTGAAATTGCTAAAATCTTTTCTTCTGTTTTTCTTGTTTAATCTTTTATCTTAAAAAAAATAGTACTTTTCAAACAATGTTAACAAAAATTAATTTCCTCAATCATTGGAAATTACTGTAACATTTGCCTTATTATAGAGTTGAGGTAGTGGAGGTAAAAAAAAAAGAGTAAACGAGAACTTTTTTTCAATACCATTAAGTTTTTTTAATGTAAGAATTTCCGAAATCGTTTTAAAATTTTAAATTTAATTTTTTACTTCGAAATAAAATATCGTTACAGTGTCGAAAGGCGTCATAACTAATTAGATATCTAATTCGATTAATTAGATGGCTTATTAGAATATTTATAAAATTAATATGTAACTACACTCGTATCAATTGATGCTAAAGATATCTTAATTAATTAAGATGAAGTATTTATTGATAAATAATTTTAATATTTAAGGTACTATTTGAAGGATTTTAAGAGTTATCTGTTCTGCCATGTTATTTTAGTACAAGTTTCAACAACAAGACTGATTCTTGAACTTTTTTTCTATTTCCCCTAGATTCTTCGAAACTTCCCAATTAAAGGGTATTTCGTAACTATCGTAACAGCTGACCCAATTTCGTGTTTACTGCTAATGTTCAACTCCGTAGCCTTGTAATTTTGTACACAATCCAGAAGACAAGGGAACTCCTAGATCAAGTATTGGGAGAAATTCGCCTTCGAGGAAGAATTTTAGATGGAACTATCCCGCATTTGCGTTAAATGAAGAGGAAACCCTCAAAAACCTGCCGGCAAGAGGACTCTAACGCAAGATCCATCAACCACTGAAGGTATTTTGCGTCAACACTGTGGTCGGTGCTAGCCGGGTGTAGAATTCGTATCGACCAGCATCTGTGGGATTCGAACCCGGTTCACCTCATTGGAAGGCGAACGTTTTATCCCCTTAGCAGCCACGGCTCGTTATTTAACTGTGGAGGCAATCAATACACTGTGTGAACTAAATGAATAAAATACAGATTCTCATTTAACTAGTCTCTAGATCTAGTAATTTAAAAGGATACGCCGGCATTATAACAATGCAAATACCAAAATATTTTGGTTGAAAACTGTAATATAAAAATAGTAATCTATCAACTTATTACTACAGAAAGTAGTTTCGTAACTATTAACGATGGCAAAAATATCTAAACTTTTAGAATAAAATGGTTTAAACTATTATTTTCATGCATAAAAATACGTGATGTTAGAATAAGCGATGTAATAAAACAATTTAGAAACGAAAATGTCAAAAGGAAAACCCAATTTTAAGTCTTTTATCATAATATTCTAAAAGAAAACATATATTCTCGATTGCTTGTTTTTTACTCCTGTCTTTTTCTTACAAAAACAGTTTTCGAGGAAATATTACTTCTTTTGTAACCTTCTCTCGAAAAGTAAACATCATTTCTTCTTTACGTATCCTTCCTTGCTGTTCGAAAGTGGAACGATTTTAAAGCAGAAGTCGTAACAGTAATCTCTTCGGACAGAAAGGAAAAAAAAAGGCCTTTTTTTTCTCTCCCCTTTTTATTCTAAACATTATTCTGAAAGGTTTTGAGATAAGACACGTGTTTACTTATTTACAGCAGAAGGAATAAAATGAGGCGAAGCAAACAAAATGCTATAAGTATCTCTATTCTATTTTAACTCAATTCACTTCAGTTCTTTAAAAAGCGAATGATTTATTTTAATTTTTGAAAAAAATCGTTTGGACTTAAAAAACATTTCAACTATTCTAAAAACATTTCAACAGAAAACGATTTTATTAGCACAAAGAGTTAGCTCGATAAAAAGCATAACAAAAGATCAGTTGTTTCATTGATCTTAGTTGATACTATGAAGTGTTTTTAAAGTGATGTTAAGACGATGTAACATTACTTTAAAAATAAATAGTTTGTTTTAATTTGAAAAATCGCTTTGATTATTTTAACTGTAAAAGATACTTATTACCCAGGCTAAAGAGTTTGCTTGATTCAAAGAATTCACTTGATCGAACAATAGACTACTGTTAAATTGATCTTTGTTTATGTAAAGTAAGTGATTTTACGCTAATGCTGCGAAGACGTAACTTCACATTCTCTTCGTAACACTACTTAACAAAACAAATAAATTAAATTATTTATTGTCATTTGCACTATAAATTTGGATAGATTATAGATTTAGACATATTATGTAATGTGCTATATCATTTCTAAATTTATTTTCTATTTTTTTGATCTCTACAAGCGATGAAATAATAAAGCACAAACAAATTAAACTTCAAAATAAATGCTTCGAATTAAATCAATTTGCAAATGGAAGAATTAATTTGTAAATTATTGTAAATAAAATATTATACTGCTGGCTCGATAATTAAGTACAGGTCTGAAAGCGAATACGACTGATGTCATTCTTACATTTAGTTGTAATGTATTCTTATATCTATTATTTGTTTTCATTCTTATTAATATATTAGTTTATAGTGTTATAACTTATCTTTATTGAGGGGAAAGGGGATATAGCCTTAATATTTTTCTAATAAATAGTGTAAACTGTTATTAAATATATAATAAAATAGTATAAGAAATATAATAAAATAGTATAATATACTATTCTATTATTTTTTATTTAATATTTTTTTCATAAATAGCATGTTGCAACAGCAACTATAATTGTAAGTGATCCATGATATAGCGAGTGAATGAAGAAAGAAAAGGAATGAAAAAGAAAAGGAATGAGAAAGAAAGGAAGTGAATCAGTCAATTGTGGTAATTTTCGTAAAAGCGAATATTTATATCGGCCTGAAAACGCAATCCATTATTTGGAGAACTGAGTAAATACCTATTACTACCAGGGCTGCTAATTTTCTACACTTTTTGGGAACAATTCTTCTACTGGTAGCTAAGTTTATGTTTCTAATGTATGATTCCTTGTTTTGTTACTTTGATTTTAAGTTATTCTTCACACCACAGCACGTAAATTATTCATAAGTTCTTACTAAACGCTACTTTGTTCCAGCTCTCATCTAGTGAGGCTTTTATAATGTTGGCAAAATTACCAAATGTTCTGAAAGCTTAAGTTTTTTATTGTTTACCTCTCATAAAATATTTTTAAAAAAGCATAGTAGTTAGCAGCCCAGTTTCATAATGAAGTTCATAATATTTTTATTCCTATAATTTATTTAAATTATTATTTTTTAATTTTAATACTTTTGAAAGTTTATAAACTTATTTTTCTGTTGCAGTTGATGACTATTTTTTTTTAAAATTCTTCGTTTTTAAATTTTAATTTATTTTAGAATGCGAACATTTTTGAACAATACACAAAATAAAATTTTACGTATGAGCCTTATCTGACCCTTAAATCTAATCTTAAAAAATCTGAAATTGTCTTTAGCATTGTCTTTGCAGACATTTAACTGTCTTTAGCTTGGAAACTGACAATATCCTGAATTATAAATTACAAACTGTATTGTTTTTTTCTCAAGTGCTCCTTTACAGCTTTCATAATTAAATAAACAAGGAAATAATTCTGTAGACATGCATCTCACATATTTAATTAACTATGGTAGTAATTTACGTTGATGACTAAAAGAAATTAAAACAAGCGCATTTCTAACATGATAAAAATGCATTTTTCATGCTCCATTTAATTTATTTTTGAAGATCATGATTTCTCAAAATATATTTATCACTTTAAGCAAATAACGCCTAGAACAGAAAACATTTTTTTAAATTATTAACTCTATTTAAATGCATTCAGTGCTATTTCAAAACAATAATTCTTAGAAAATGAGATTTATTATTCTTTGTTCTTTAGTGCGAGCGGTAATTAATTATTGCTTAATTTCCAGTTCCATAAAACACCGCTACATCCATTTCTTTCGTAGTCTCTACACGACCACGACACTGGGGAGGAAAAGAGCATTCTGAACTTACTTAACTAACAGCCGAAATTCAATTAACTGAGAGCTGCTTCCAAGCCTTTTCAAGCTCACTTTTTATCGTCTGCTTTTGTAAATTCAATTGTTTCTTAAATGGTTGATTAAATAAAATAGTAAATGTTCTACGGATAAAAGAGACTCTAGTTTGCCACATGTCTTCGCATTAAATAATCGTCTGACAATTTAGACCTGCGTCAATATTTGTTTTTTATAAATAAATATTCTTTTCTCGTTCAGTCTTTGATTTTTAAATTGATAAGGTATAATATAAACTGATTTGAAATTACATTCATGTAATTGAACTGATCTTCAATTTTAAATTTAACAAAATTTTGACTGAAAAAAAGCAAACATTAGAAACGAGTGTTTTTTCACTGTAAAATATTCTAAAAAGTTACTTATTGTGAAATCCGTATAATTTTCTTTTTATATTTAAATGTTTTATTTTTACTTTATTTTTCTAAGTTTAATTATTGTCCCGAACAAATTTTTTAAAAATATACTATTTTTAAGAAAATTAGATTTATTGTTCCTTACTCTTTCTTTCGAACGGTAATTAATTATCGCGCAATTTCCAATTCCATAAAACACCACAACATCCATTTCTTTTATAGTGTCTGCACATAACTTGGGAAGAAAAGTGCTTTCTGAACTAATGTAACTAACTTAACCAACTTATTTAACAAAACACTTTAACTAAATTATTTAAGCAAATTCGATTAACTGAGAGCTGCTTCCAGCCTTTTCAAGCTATCTTTTTATTGTCTGCTTTTGTAAATGCCTGCAAGTGACGTCATGCGTGGATAAATTGTGAAATTTATTTATGCCAGAATTCAGCAGTAAATCAGGTTCGACACAAACGCGAGACGTTGCTTGCTGGTATCCAAATAAATCTGATTCGAACATTGATTTGGCGTGATAATAAATAAAGCCAAATAGCTTCAACGTTAACACTCCATGCACAATCGTGTGAGCACATGCACATGCGATTTCCGCGGTATTATTCTTCTCGAGTTGCAAGTACCCAACTGTTTCTTAAATGGTGGACTATATATGGTAAATGTTCACGAGAGTTAAAGTGCAAAAGAAAAAGATTGTAGTTTGCAATTTGTCGTAGCATAAAATAACCGTCTGTCATTTTTGAAATAAATTAGTTATGTTTTTAGTAAATCGGTGATAGCGGATTACGCTAATGGTTTTTTAAAACCTGGTGGACTGCGCGACTAACATCTTATCCTCCCTTGAGAAGTGTTGCTGTACTGCTGTCCTCATACTTCAATCATGCAGTAAAACATTGATAAAATCGTGGTCTCGCCAATAATAATCGCCAAAAGCAAAAGTTTCGTGGGGGGATATATTAATTAGTGCTCTTCCATTTTTTGATCAACTATGCAGTTTTCATTTAAGGGCAATTTTTTATGTGTTGTAATTTTTTTTACTTCTATAATTTTAAAATACAAACTATATTTAAACGAGGAAAAAAAAATTTTTTTGTTAATTTTAAGGTGACAAGGGGCTTTTGAAGTTTTAAAAATTGATCTAAGTTTTAATTGGAACCATGCGATTTTTTCGAGAATATTGGTTAAAAAGTTTTTTTTTAAAAAAAGGGAAAAAAATTGGTGCCCTCTTGTCGCCTTAAGTTGGTTAAAAAGTATAAGTTGTGGCTGCTATAGTAAATCTTAATTAAACTGCAAACACTTACTTTAGAGTGGTTACATTTTAGTGAACTTTAAACCAATTTTAACCAATCTATTTTAATCAAAATTCTGCATATTATTTAAAAAAAATATGCACAGAAAATGTTTGAGTTTTTACCGTTCATCTGCTGAAAAGTTAAAAACTACAACACTGAACAGAAACCGAGGTTGGCAAAAATCATTATTTTTTTAATCACAAAATCCTATATATTTCATTTAAGTCGGAATTTGTTTTAATTAAATCAGATTTTTTCGATTTTGTTTTAAATTTACCATCTAAAACACCTGATAAAAGATATTAGTAAGACATAATACTGTTTAAAAATAATATAACTAAAATAGCTATTATTTCTAATTAAAATAGAGGAAATTTTTATTATATTATCACATACTAATTATAAAGTTAATAAAAATCATAGTTCAAGCTCAACCTGCTGATGATTGCTAAAAATTGGGAGACATTTCGTCAACTAGATATCTAATGAAGAATAAATTAATTTAGAAAAGAAAACATAGCTGAAAAAAAATTATGTAACTCTGGATTAAGCAAGTCTTGATACACGTTAACTTCACATTTAATAAGTTATATAATCACTGCGCTTTAATTAGCAAAAACCTAAGTGGGTATAATTGAAATATGTTTTCAGCCAGAAAATTATTTTAAATGTTTTTAATGGAAAATTACAATTTAAAAGTTTCATATCATTCTTAGTAAAAATATCTTCATTATCAATAAAATCATATTTAAAAACAATCGCCAGCTAGAGAATGTATTTATTAATTTTATTGAAGAAAAATATTTTATGTTTAAATAATATTTTTTTCAATCAATATTTTTTGAAAATTTGTTTAAATTATTGATTAATTTTTAAAAAAAAAATCACTATTGATTTAAATCAATACATTTTTTAATGAAATAATGAAAGAGCTAATATGGTAAATTCAATGCATAATACCTTTTATTATTTCGTAGTAAAAAATAGCTCCCTTAAAAAAACAATCATTATCAATGAAATAAGACATTTAAACAAAATCATATCTTTAAGAATGTATTTATTAATTATATTATATGAAAATATTTCTAACTTAAATTAATAATTTTTTTTTACTAAGAATGTTCATATTAAAAGTTATGAAAATTATGTTTGTTTAAGTTAATGTTTTTATTAAGAAAAGTCGCAGCTGATTTAAATCAGTATCTTCTTTTCAAAAAATCAAATGTTTTAAATCACGATTAGATTCGAAATGCATTATTTTATTGTTATAAATCTAATCCTCACTGCAATATCTCAAATTTAATCCCGCCATAACTTGGCATGTTATATTTCGATACATTTCTTGGCCAGGTAGAAGCTTATCGCCAAGATAGTACATGATTTTCATAAGTTGCACCCCTCACATGTCAATGAGAAGAGAAACCTACATAGAAGCGCAACAAACCAGAAGCGCAATCCTCATAGGATTGGGGGAGGTAATTACTGAGCGCACACCACTGCCCTTAGTAAATATTGTGATTTTTTATCATTTTATCTGCGTCGGTTAGAATAAGATAAAAGCATATATAAGCTTTTATATTATTAATCTTTGGGAGGATTTTTACAGCCGTGCTATTTTTTTTCACTGTATAAAGAAATTAAACATTTATATTTCAATACAATAATTTATAATAATTTTTTTCATTTTAATGTTTCAATAATTCATCATTTTAATTTTTAACTTCTGTCAAACCTTAATTAATAACTCTTTGAAAGTGAACAGTAATAATTTGTTATAGATTTGATTAATTATTGCTCATAATAATAATCAATTCAAATAACTAAATATTAATTAATAATTAACTAATTCATAATTAATTGATTAATAATTAATTAATCAATAATTTTATTAATTAATAATAATTTAATTAATTAATAATAATTTTATTAATTAATAATAATTTAATTAATTAATTCTTTGAAAATTAACAATAATAATTAGTTACAGATTTGATTAATTATTGCTCATAATAATAATCAATTCAAATCATTAAATATTGATTTGAATGATAGTTTATTGCGCATAACTATTATTGCCTTTATGTATTCGAATCTAGTCATTTATAATAACTTTTTTGCATCTTAATTATGTTTTATTATTTTGAACTTTAACTTTTTTTTAAAGTTTAATTAACAACTTTTAGACTGTCTTGATTAAATGTCTATAAAAATTAATGATTTATGGTACTACTATTTTAAGCAAATTTTGTCTAAACTGTCGTTTTTCTTTTCATATATATGTATATAAAATGAAATTAGGACCTTTTCTCTTTCGAAAACAGTTTGATTTTTGTTTCGTTGCCAAATAGAACTGGAGTTATAAGGATTTAAAAAAACATCTATATTGGCTATTAAATTGAAAATTGAGTGATTCTGACTGATTTTTCGTTTATTTTCTTTCATTCTAAATACAATGTCTCAATATATTTTAGTTCAAATTACTTGAAGTTTTGCATAAATGTTTTTTATACACATGTCTATAGAACAAACTATGGGCTAGTTGATTAGACTATTATTTCATATTTTTCAGTTAAAATAAAAATGATGAATTGCAACTTTTAGCCTCTTTTGACAAATTAGTGTCTACATTCGATGTAAAATATATAATGTGTCTATTGCGTCGTCTATTCTCTAAGTTGAGCTTTTATGAGTATTATAAAGTAACAGTAATGAGAGAATAATACATTTTAACAAAAGTATGCAATTTTGAATAACTGTCGAATTTGGTCTTTTTTTAACCAGCTTTTCCACAGTATTTTTTTTAAATTATATTTTTTTGTATTCATATGATGTTTTACACACATAAATCCAAATAAAAAAATTTCAACATTTTGTCTCCGAAAGTATACGGGTACCTTTAATAATCTACTGCCCATAATTTAACATTTATACTATATGCTACTTTAATCAGTTGTAATTATTTTTCTTTTAATTATATTTTAATATTTTAATAATTTGATTATTATTTTTTCAAAGCTTAGTTATTGCTCATAATAATTATAATTTTTATAACAGTTAAAACTCTCAAGTTTTGTATTATAATATTGTAGGAATTTTAAATAAGATATTCAAAGCCATTTACTATTTTGTGACTATTATTATTAGTATTATTATTTGCGATAGAGACATAAGATACAATTATAAAAAAGAGATCTGATAATTAAGTTATAATTTAGATAAGAAAATTCTAACTATTACAATTTAATTTACAAGAAATGTAATTTTAATTTACTAAATTTTTGTTTAAATATATCCTCTTCATTACATTAGTCCATGTATGTGGATCTTAGCTTCTAAAAGCATGCTATAGGAAAATTTATACATTTCTGGATATTTAGGCTTCATTGAAGCATTTGTGGATATTTAGGTTATCTGAGGATTCCGCAATCGACACACTTTATTACAAGTGATGCAACAATGACCATTAGAGTATTAACTCAATGGGGCGTATATACCGAAAATAATATTTTATGGCACTAATAACATGACGATATTCGATATGAATATATGAAAATTGGGAAAATAAATGTATACAATGTGTTAACTAAGGTCAACTCGATTTGAATCGCACTATTGATATGAGCATATGAATATGGGGAAATGTAAATGCATGATATGCATTGACTGAAATCGAATTGATTTGAATGGGGCATTAAGAAGACTAAGCTTTTTATTTGATAAAAGCGATATATTGTGATGTGATGTTTATGTGTAGTGATAAGTGGTTGAAACGTGCTTGCGTTGCCTTGTTGTACTGAGAAACTTCGTACAGGAAGTATAAATTTTGACTATTTTTTACATCTATGTGCTTATATATTTCATATTTATGTATTAGTTATTATATTTATGTACTTTCGAATTTCATCACTTCACATCTATTTGGGTAGAAATCCGCATGAGCATAAGTGATTTTCAAAAAATAACGCTAAATCCACATGCTCGAAAATAATTTCAAATGTTATATAATTTAGTCATTCTAAAAATAATTTCTCTCTTCCGACTTAGTAGTTTTGTGATGTGTATAAAGCTTTTGAATGCGTTTTTACTTAATATTTAAAAATAATACCGTCAAGAGCATGTAGGGCCAAGTATGTGGACCTTTGTAAGTAAGGCAAAATTTAGAGAAGTGGCCTAGTAGTCAAGTGAAATCTCATAGTATTATGAGTATTCAATTTTATATCTATTTAGTAATATTTTCATATATATTTTTATTAATTGCATTATAATATTATAATTATAATTTAATTGTAACATTATAATTATAATATACTATGATTATATAATAATTATAATATAGTTGTATCCTATGTCTCTATTATTTATAGTAGAGACATAAAATACAATTATAAAAAAAAAGATGTGATAAAAAGAGATGTGATGTATTTTAATTAATTGCATTATGCATATGAAATTATATTAAAATTGTAATAAAATTACATTACAATTATATTATAATTATAATATAACAATTATAATATATTATAATTAGATAATATTATAATTATAATATAATTGTATCTTGTGTCTCTATTTGTTATAGAGATATAAGATACAATTATAAAAACGATATCTGGTACGTAAGGCAAAATTTATGACAGCCTAGTAGTCATAGTATTATGAACATTCATTTTTATATCTATTTAGTAATATTTTTATATGTATTTTAATTAATTGCATTATATTAAGGTACATACATATATTTAACAACTTTAACTATTTGTGTTTTCCCATAAGTTTTGACATTTCACCCCCAAAAATAAAATATTTTTTTTATAGTTAATGCTTAATTCTTTTTAATAATTATTTATTTTGTGTGGTTTGCATAATTAAAATAGTTCAGAAAGTGAGATTTCATGCATTAGTAAGCATTGATATTGCATTTAGTTTAGAATCTCATTGTAAAAACTTAGTATTTTTTAAAATTTAATTTTTTTTACAAATAATTATTAAATATATTCACCACTGTATTTAAATAAACCATAATATAATAATGCATGTTTGTTCCCACTTTAGGTGCAATTTAATAATTGAAATATTTCTATTCTTTTACCAAATAAAAACCTGAGGTCTACGTATGTGTACTTAAAATTATTAGCCCCCCTGGCACTGTAAATAGTATTTAATTTATCTTATTATGACTTGTGGCAGTGAAATTGAAATTCGGAATTGTAAAATAATTTTTGCTATACTTCATTTTCTAATAATTTTTGCTTTTCCCCTATACTTCAGTACTGAAGAGGTTAATAAAGTAATTCCAACACTAAAAAAATATTGATTTTATAAAAATAATATAAAAATGAAAAAAAAAGTTAAGCTTTACTTCGTGAGTAAAAATTTTTAAACCTTTGTTCATATATCAGAGATTTAACTAACATTAATATCCAAAAACTATGAACCCAGTTATTGATTTACCATGTGATGCTGCTACGAATTATCTGAAAGACCGATGGAGCAATCAAATTAAACTCTCCTTTTTGGCAAGATTTTGATCAATGTTTAAAAAAAGAATTATTTTAAATTGTAAAAATAGGTCAAAATCGAATTTTCTTTCTTTGAAAAAAAATGAATATTGAAAAGAATAAGGCGTAAAACTACACAATACCACACTGTAAAAACTGTAATGTAATATCTCGCCAAACATGATGTTGAACAATCCAAAACGTTATGTCGAGGAACACTTCTTTCCGGGTTAAACAAAAAATCGAGCATTCATATACAGTTTAAACATTTAAAATTAAATAATCTTACACCGAAATCTCGAGCTCTCATACCATACGAGAATTATTTTACTTCTGAAAATACTGATGTTGGCGACCTTTGAATACCAAGAAACGCTAAATAGAATATCGCGAGTAGTTTGTTTACAATCTGGAATAAACTGAGAGTTCTTTATTATTTTCTATGCTGTTATTTATCAACAGAAACAAAAATTTGATGCCATATGAACTGTTTTTATTGTAAAATTTCTGTCCTTTTCCATTTTCTTAAACCTAGTTCGAATTAATCTATTAATCTTTAGATTCTCTCTGTGCTGCTTGTTTGTTTGATTTACAAACTAATTTTATTTTAAGAATTAGTGTAGTGCGCAAAATAAAATTAAAAAAAAACGAACCACCCTGAATAACTTTTGATCTAATGATCGGATCTTCATGTTCTAGGGCTCAATCTTAATGATTCGAGGGAGTGATTTCAAATAAACTACTTAATTAGAGCAGATAGTATTTTAAGTTACGAAATCAGGCACAAAAACGTACTTTCTCTGAATAAACATACCGTTTTTTCGACGGATTTGGATTTTTGACCCCCAAAATAAAATAGCCGAAATCTGGGAAATATGGTCTCAATAGTTTTGTCAGGAGAGCGGTCCAAAGTTTGGACTCTTTAATGATAATTTTACTTTATGCCTTGTTCACAATATACCGAGAACTTCCACACTATAACAAAATTCGGTTATCTAAAGATTATTCGTTTATATGAAGATTATATATTCTATTCCAAAAAAAGAACTTTTTGCAAGTTTCATATATTTTTTATTATTTTATTCAATAAAAGTTGAAAATTTTTTAAATAGTAAGGTATACAACTTTTTATATAATTTTAAAGTACGTAATTTTGCATAACAAAATACAAAATTTGTGCAAAATCGGTCGAATAATCCCCGAAAAACTGAATTTTAAAAACACGACTTTTTTAAAATTCAATTTCTCAGGAACAATTCGACCAATTTTGCTTAACTTTTTCTCGTTTGCATTTTGATAAAAATTCACAAAGACTAAGACCTATACAAATTATTCGAATTTAAATTTTTTATCGTTCGAATTTAAATTTTTTATCGTAATTAGTTTTATTAAAAATTTAATAATGCAGTAATCTTATTTAGCATTGATTTGTATAATATATCAATAAAGTTTCCATTATAGAGTCAATTTATAATATTCCTAGAGGTTCATATGTGTATTAAAAATGATACAGATTTTTTTTTAAACCCAAAATGCTCTAATAAGAAACTTTAGATTTACATACGTTTTCAATATGTTATACTTGATATTCATTCTAAACGGATAGTATTCGCTCTTTAAATAAAAAGAAATTAGTAAAATTTAAACTCCATTAATATTTAAATCTATTTAAAACAATATTAATTCCTTGTTCACATTTAAAAAATTGCTTCTAAAATAAATTCAAGCAGACGATCTTTAATTAACCCTTATTTCCAGAATAGCTTAATTTTAAAGGAAACTCTTCAACTCAACTCTATTCTATTCATCAAATAAATAAATTCGTACGATAGTTTGTCAATATATTTCCCCGTAAACATTCGTTCTGAATATAATCTGATTAGATGTTGTTTACTCAAGAGTAAACTTATTATGAGTTCTCGGACATGGCATTAAGTTTCCGAATAATGGCAACAATCTTAAGCAATATGACGAGTAAATGTACCGCTTTAATTAGGAACACAGAGCAGTGAATTCTCCACTGCTAGTTCTGTCTGTTTCTCAGTGATTCGGAGTTAATGGTCCTACAGTTACAACTCCTCTAATATATCAGAGTAGTTATTCTATATTGTTTAGGCCTTGTAAAGCGGACGAAAGATATAAATAGGTGATTACGGTGGTACTTTACGAACGATAATTTGAGCTCGATCGATCGTCTTTACAGTGTAATTTTGTTCTATAGATACTTTTTTACCATTTTAATACGTTTTTGTTCGTTTCTCTGTTACTTAGAAATCAATCAGTAGCACATTATACTTTATTAATGTTATTGTATACATTCATCAATAAGTTAACCTTATACATATAATCTAATTTATTCATCAATCTATTTTAGGCGATGTTTAAAAATAAATGTTTTTACTTGAGAAAGAAAGAAAAAAATACAAAAATAAGGAGAAAAATATATCATTGAAAGGTTGTTAGTTACCATTGAAAGTTTGTTTCAGTATTCAAAAGCTAGTTGAAACTTTTCTAAATAACTAGAAGGTTTTGTTTACCATCTTCAAGAGCTCGCTCCACATTCAAAATTGTCTCTACCCAAAATGTAAACATTTCTTACAAAAACAATTTAAATTTCGTTTTGTTAATTATGTATTATTGTAAACAAAGAAAAATTTTGTTAAGGAAATGTAATTATGAAGCAAAAAACACATTAATAAAAATTGTATAATACTGCTGTCGATACGATTCCAAATATTTTTGTCAAATTTTATTTAATATAGAGATTATTATAGTTAGAGTCCTAGCGTTGACGCCATAATATTTTCTCCATTCAGTTCACACGAAGAGTTTCCAGTGTTCTGTACTCCCCAATTTGTGACCCTGGATTATTAGAATATGATACTCTCGTTCTCGTATAGATTGCAGCACCATAAAAGTGCAAACTATCTCCAATATCCAGTCAAATTTCTTTTTTGCGGTTTTGAAACGGTGCTAGTTGTAAATGGTTAAAAAACCGCATGGTTTTTTTCCATGGGTTTTTAAGTTGTTGTAATCGGTTTTAAAACCGTGAAGGTAAAAAATGATTTTTACTGTAAACTTTACGGTTAATTAAATGCACATATTGCAGCCGATTATTTTACTATATTTTGGAATGGAAATTCTCATAAGAATACAGGTTTTATTTATTTATTTATTATACTTACTACCATTTTGCATCCGCCATTTTTAATAATGAATTTGTAACATAACGTTTGAACTACATCGAAAACCAATATATTGATAATTGTTAGAAAATGTAATCAGAAGTAACAGTTTCTGACAGCCTTTTCCGAATTTCGAACCACTGTGCGTCGTTTTAAGTATTTTTATGAATATTAAAATTCAGAAATTCTAAGGAAAAGTAGACAGACTTAATATAATTTTATTTTCGATGAAAATAGTGGAAAAAAATTTAATCATTGTTACATTGAAAATTAGAAAAGATTACTAAACCTACTTTTTTTAAAACGTTTTTATCAATAGGGGCAACTTTAAGCAGCTATTTCTAATGTCCCCTGGTTTTGCATGGATTATTTTTTAAAAAACTTTTCTATTATGGACAAGCAGACAGGGGAACAAAGAACATCTCAGTTTCAAAAATTATATTGAAGCTGTGAAATTACATGAAATATTCAATTTCACATAAACGCTTTAAACTTGTGTAGTAGAACCGTGGTGGCTAAGGAGACAAGGCGCTCGCCTACCAAAGAGGTGACTCGGGTTCGAATCCCAGCGATGACTGGTCGATACGAATTCACAAAGGCAAAAACATAGGTTGTCGTGAACTCAAAATCGGGTCGGTTGTTCAATGACTGTTATAACTCTTGTAGAACCTGATTAAAAACTTCACAAGATGGTTTATTTAATAAAATTTTTGCAGTATACAAATTATTTGCAGGGCTTAATCTTTTCTATAAAAGTCATCGACAAAAATATTCTTAAAATAGATAATACCTTATAAAGGTGCAATACAATTCGTATTTTATGTCTAAATTGTCTTTTTTTAATTTTTTTTTAAATGGCTGTTAAATTTTGTGTTTTTCCTTCTTTCTCTTTTTAAAGAAAAAAAGGAATGAAAATATAGCTTAAATTTCAACGTAGCAAAAGATAGTTATTGAAATTGATAATACAAATTTGAATCTCGTAATCTTTATTTTTTGGGCATAAATAGACATTTTAATTACGTTTAGAAGTACAGACGTTTTTTTTTCTCGTTTTTTTTGTATAACTGAAAATCTTTTGTTATTTTCTAAAAAAAAATTATCTATATGATTTAAAAAGTTTAAAAAAATTTTTTAATGTTAATCAAACTTCGACTATGCATAACTTTTTTTAATATTTATCTAGAAGTAATTGGTGCAAATTGGTTTTCGCTGGATACATAAAAAGTTATTTAATTTTAATAAGATATATTTTTTTTTCTAAAATTATTTTACGGTAGCAATTTTTTTTATCGTTTATAGCGCCTCTAAAAAAATTGAAGTTTAATTTTAACTGTTCAAAAATTTGTTGTAAGCAATCTTGAGCTCTTAGCGATCTTTATTTTAAAAAAACAGTTTCTTTTAATAGTATTTTATTTCAAAAACTTAAATGAAAATTTAATCTTACTTCACTTTTCTACGCCGTGAAATATGTTTAAACGATATTCTTTCAAAAAATAAATAAATGGCAACACTTCAAAATATATAATTCTAGAAAAAATTCTTATTTGTTCGTAAAGTTAAACAAAGTTTGCATGTTCTTAAATCTTCACAACTCAGTAAGAAGTTTTAAGTACACAAGTATATATATCCAACTCTTTACCAGAAAATGTAATTTTTTGCTCTTCCTCGTTTAACATAAAAATTTTTTTGATTTTTTCCCTTTTTTTTTGATTGAAAAGTCGGCGAGAAGAGTTCGTAAACATTTTCTTTCCAAAAACCTAACTTTAAATACATCTTTCAAAACAAACTAAAAGCAATAAAAATATTTTGAAAAGTTTTAGCGAAAGGAGAGAAAAAAAATACACTGGAAATAACAAAAGAAAATTGCATTTCTCATCTGACACAATTAGGATTCTTAGTGAATATTTTTGATTTTTGGTGAAACTTTAAATTGATGCCATGAAGATTTTTAAATTTGTTGATTAGAAATTTCGCAATTTTTTGGCTATAAAATTCTTAATGATCAAGTTTCTCTCAGCAAATAAAGTTTTAATAGACTTAATAAATTTTTTTTTTTTTAAATGGGGGTTGTTTTTTTTACATTCACTTGGGGGTTGTCCCATTGGCCACAGAAATGCCAGAACTGCTACTCTCTTCTCGTTACCCAGTGGGACCTGTGGCGAAGCCATGACGGTGGAGCAGCGTCGCCCACGTCACACAACCACAAACCCGTTTATAGGGCCGGTCACATTCACACACAAAGGAGAAAGGACATAGAACACAGAGAGAAAGAAACATCCATGCCCTGAGCCGGATTCGAACCCGCGACCAGCGGCTCCGTAGTCAGGCACGCTAACCACTCGGCCAACAGGTCGGCTGAAATTCCAATGCTTGCCTGGAGAATGACCTTTCGTCATGCAGGCATCTGAAGGGCTGATTTGTTGGCCACTCTTTCAGGGTCACCATATTAGGTGGGCCAACGCTGCTCCCACAGAAAGGACAGATAGTACAGATAATGAAAGAACATGACCTTGCCCGGGATTCGAACCCAGAACCTTTCTGATGTAAGGCCAGTTCCCTGGCCGATACACAGGCCGGTCGGCCGACTTAGTAAAGTATATAAAGATATTTTGTGAATGCATGACACGTTTTGGCTCAGGGGCTAGAGCGCTCACCTTCCAATGAGGTGAAACTGGTTGGAAACCCAGCGTTGGCTCGTCGATACGAATTCCGTACCAGATTCGCACTGACCATATTTCTGACGTAAAATATTTCAGTGGCAAAAAGGGATCAAGGTTAGAGTTTCTTTACTTTTGAATGTAGTTATTTTATTTTGACTTGAAAAGCAAACCGGATGAGAAATATTATCGCATTTTTTTATAAATGCACGTCTTTATCATAATTAATTCAATATATATTGATAATAAAAACCATTTATTTAAAAAAATACGCTATTTCTTTTTCGTTTGCATTTTAATTCCATAAAGACAACCGAAATATTAAATAGATAACGGTTATTGACTAGATTTAAATATATTTAAAAATTTCAACACAGTTACTGGTTAAAAAAACAAAAAAAAGATTTTCCTTCGGAACCACTTTTATTCTTCAACGGAATCCTAAGGTTCCGCGAAACACCATTTGGAAACTGGCGATAAAGACTGTTTTATAATAACTGGTTTTCATAAATGCCTTTAGCCTGTCAAAAAAGAAGTAATTGATACATCCAAAACATAAATAGAGTATACTTTGTGCTGCGAAGACAAAAGCAAAGAACAACGCGAATAAAATACAAAAATGGACATACTATAGTTTTGGTTCTCTAAATAAGAACCTTCCCAAGCGTCTAAACACCAAATAACAGCAGATGAGTAAAGAGATGACAAGTGCAACCAATAAGGACAAAGGAACAAGTTTTATTTATCTACTGCTATTTGGTGTTTATACACAGAGGAAGGTTCTTGTTTAGAGAACCAAAACTATAGCATGTCCATTTTTGTACTTTATTTGTGTTTTATTCGCGTTGTTTTTTGCTTTTGTCTACGCAGCACAGAGTACACCCGATTTTCGTTATTGTTCACGTTATTTTTTGCATTAATTAATACACGTAACAGCATGTACTATTTGCTATGATGGCGTGGTTCTATCTGCTTTCCCAAGCCAGTTCTGAAAGAAATTTTTATAATTATTAGCAGTGGTCGGAAAAACTAAATTATTTTTGTAGTAAACTACAACTACTTTATTACAAATGTAGAAAACGACAGCTACAAACTCCTTTTTTTTAAATGTAGTAACTACAAACTACTGTCAAAATATAGTCACTAATTCTACACTTTTAGGAGACCAACTTTGCTGGAGAACTAAATTTACATCCACGTTCACAATGGTTTTGAAAAATTGTTTTTTAAAAAACTCTCTTATCTATGGTGAGTTCAAATTTCTTGTTATGCAAGTTCATTTTTATTGAGAAATTACATATGAGGAGTTATTAATAGATAAATATTTATTCATCTTTACAAGAATCAGTTAAGCATTATTTACAAATTTCTTCGATTTACCTTTAACTTTTTATGCCATTCTCGACAGCGAATAATTAATTTTAGAAGTGCTAGGAAATTATTAAATATTCGCAATTTTGTTAACTGTTTAATGTTTTTTCTTTATTTTCTCTAAGAAATTAAGTATATTGAAAATTATATACTCGCTTCCATTAAAATAACATCTATGTTTCGTGAGTATACATTCTCATTTGAAGGAGCGGCAAAACGGATAAATTAACTATTTTTCGTAATAGCTAGTTTAAATATTAGTGCTAATACATTATTCTTATCGTTGGGTTCATGTCTGAGAGGCCATGAGTTCGATCACCATGTACAAAATGGTGACTGGAGCACACTAAATCTGTCAGAGTCACAAAGTCCTCCAAGTTCCTAAAAAAATCATATACCTCTAGGTATACTGGATCTGAGATTGATCGTGCTCTGGTTTAGATCAAAATTACGATGTACGGATGGTGTGTTATGTGTACTCCCTGTAAAACAGGCCGTGACGTATGTATGTTTTCTCCGGATCATCCTCGGGGATGTTTCCAAGACCGTCGCCAATAGCTCAATATGCAGCTTTAGTTTGACGTAAATAAAGGTACCGTACATTATTCTTATTAACGCTCGGACACGGGAGCATTTTCATCGCGTCTATTGACTGCGCAGCTATAATTTGAACCAAACAAGTTCGAAAACCAAATCTAGTTGCATGGCTTGTTCGTGATTCTCCCTTCCCTCAATGTAGCTTTCGACCCCATGTTCTATAATAAGTTTTCATCCTTTAAATGCCACCCCCCCCTCTTCTGAATTTGAAAAAACACGAAAATCTCCAACTGTTAGCTCGGAGTCAACAAGATTCTTTTCTAACCCAGGATTCGTCTACAGGGGTCTGTTTAGAAGAAATTTGGGTCCGTTAACGGACCCTTCACAAAATATCTTTTCATAAAAACGGACCCTTCAGAAAATATTTTAACTTAAAAACGGACCCTTCACAAAATGACTTTTCTTTTAATCGGACCCTTTACAAATTTGTTTATCTTCATTATTGTTTTGTTAATTGAATAAACCCTTCCCTGGGCAGAAAATAAGAAAGATGGATAAAAACGACTTAAGTTTTGTCTTCGGCAGACGATTCTTCCAATATTCGTCCCGAAATGAATACTCTGCTTTCTGCAGTATAGGCTAAATACCAAATACTTGTATGTTGCATCTGTAATTTAAAAGCAGCAATTGCTGTTTATTTTTGAAAATTTAATTTTTTTATTATAATTTTACAGTGCTGAGCATAATCTTGTAACTATTTACAATTTAAAAACTCCTTGAAAAAGTTTTTTGCAATAACCGGACCCTATTTGCTAAACTAAACTAAACTCAGCGGCGCGACAGCCATTGAGGGCCAAGGCCTACTGTGTCCAACTCAGTGTTCTTGACCTTGGGCTCTGGGGTGCAGGAGCAGATGTTCCGGTCAGGTGGTCAGCCGAACGCGGAATCCCCAGTGTTTAGTTCCAAGCATGCTTGGTACTCATTTATCGACCCACTNTGTAGGATCGAACCAGGGACCTGTGGCACGACAGCGCGAAGCGCTACCTCTCAGCCACCGAGTTTGCACAAGTTCATAAAAGCAGGACCCTGGTTGAAAGAATGTGAATTATTTTTTCACTATTTCACAAAAACCGGACCTTTCACAAAATGTCTGGACAGATCCCTGGTCTACCACTGAGGATATTTTACGTCAGCACTGTGGTTGGAGCGAGCCAGAAGCAGAATTCGTATCCTCCAGCCACCGCTAGAATTCGAACATGGATCACAACATAGGGAGCCGAAAGCTCTATCCTCTAAGCCATCGCGGATCCTTCCCATGCATTTGAAAAAAAAAGAAAAAAAAACTGCCTTACGATAGATTTTGAAAAAAATGGCTTGCTAACTATTTTCTTTCGACTGCTCAATTCTGAAATAGAATTTCAATTTTTTTTTTTTTTTTTTTTTTTTTTTTTTNTTTTTTTTTTTTTATTATTAGTCTTTTTAACAATAAATAGCTTGTCATACAAAAATGTAAAATACATAAAAGTCTCAAATTTGAATTTTTTGTCAGTCACGTTGATTTTTTTAATTACAAGGCAGAATAATGATACATCATAATAGTAGTATATCGTTAGATTAGTTTTAAGAAAATGTGCGGAAAAAAAAAAACCTTTTTAGAAATTGAACAAAAACTTTGTATTAAAACTAAAAAATCAAATTAAAAAAACGTGGCTTTTTTTAAGTTAGTTAATAATAAAAATCAATAGCATATTTATTTATACAATATATAAGCTCGATTTATAAAATTTAATTATGTCAATATAGATAGATATCAAGTAAAATTGAACTTTTATTGATTAAACAAACATCATATTATGCAGTAATAATAATATCAAAATTAGTGTTGCATAAAAAATTTATATTATTTTAAAATTTCATCTTGTTTATATGATTAAGAAAAGGCAATATTTGAAAAAACGGTGTCATTTAGTCGGTATTATATGATTTATTATATTACAATTATGAAAGACGTATTTTAAATTTTCAGATTTTTGCTAGTTATAAATAAACATTTTTACATACGATTGGAAAAAAAACTTTTATAAGAGAAATGTATTAGAAATACATAGAACAGATATTTGACTATGAAATATAAATATACTTACACATAGCAATCTTTAAATAAAGTAACGAGATAAATTAGTCATAAGCTGCTAGCTATGTTCTTTATTTATTGGAACGCATTCATACAAGCTTGTGTACTCAATTACATAAGTACGTCTGATAAGCCTTTGTCATGTAGTTGTTGTTCATTTACGTCGCACTAGAGCTGCACAATGGGCTATTGGCGACAGTTTGGGAAACATCCCTGAGGATGATCCGAAGACATGCCATCACAATTTTCGTCCTCTGCAGAGAGGATGGCACCCCCGCTTCGCTAGCCCGACGAACTGCACGCGAAGTAAAGCACTTTACAGTAGAACAGTTTATCGAGGACCAATACCGCTCAACCTCGGTTCCTACGCAGACTGATCCAAGTGGTCACCCACCCGCACACTGACCGCAGCCAGTGATGCTTGATTTCGGTGATCTGCTGGGAACCGTTTCTTAACCATCAGTCCACTGCGGGACCCTTTGTCATGTAGAATGACAGATAGTATGATTCAGAAAAGGACAGCACGAAGATACATCCAGGTTTACGGCACGATTCGAATCCGTTACCTCTTCGCTACAGACCGTTTAGCGGGTGTTACCGCACGGCTAAACAGGTCCTTTCCTATCTTTATACTTTTATTTATTGGTATAAATACACATGCCTGCTAGCGTGCTCATTACAAAGTAGGAGCACCGAAGGACTTGCCAAATTGGAGAATAGATAACACAATTTAGAGAAGGGCAGCACAAAGATATTTGTACAACAGGGACAGCGATGGAATTCGAACCCTGTACCACTCTTCAGGATATTTGGCGGACAGATAAGGTGACCTGATTTCTAAACCGTAATTCGTGGACTGTCATCAAAAAATTATGTGATTTGAGGACACCCATTTATTTATGAAAAATATTATTTCATATCTGTATAGATATTTTGTTTTATAAAATTGATATCTAGTGCGTTTTTACTTGTTTTCACTGAAAACTTTAAAAAACATGCACATTTCTGTTATATATATATATATATATATTTCCTCGCTTATAAAAGTATGAGAAGTTTTCGAAGACATATGCTAAAACTAAAGAACATTAAAGATGTTTCAAAGAGTTAGAAAGATTTTGAGGATAATTAAATTTCGAAGACTGGTCTCAAGATTTGAGAAAGTCGGGTCACCTTACGGATAGGAGATAGCCATCGCCACTCCTTCATATGTTATTAATAGGCTGGAATCGTTAACTAGACTAGGACAGAATACTTTTTACATTATTAATAGGCTTGAATCGTTTACTAGACAATAGCAGAATACTTTTTATATCATTTATAGGCTGGAATCGTAACTAAGACCGAACTAAACGCGTCAATTTTCACCCTTTTAGCTGTCTATGGGTCGTGAGAAAGAGTTCGGATCAGAGCAACACCTCCTAGAAGTAGGAAGGCCTCAGCACAGATCAATTTAGTAGTCCGATGTGACGGCGCAGTAGATGAAAAATAAGAAAGATGTCATTATGTTTGGACTACTAAAGGATATTTATGGTAACCCGTGCTGAGGAGGCCTGCTCTTTTCTAGGAGGTGTTGATCAGAGCGCGACTAAAGATACATGCAGCTGTTACACATTAACTTTCCTCGGGGTTTTGCTGGCGAGACTGAAAAAAATAGAAATGCAGCTGACTTCCTAAAGCTCTGTAGCGGGTTTGACTCCCGCCCTAACCCTGGATGTATCATCGTGCTGTTCTTCTTTAAATTTTACTATCTGTCTTTCTACCTGACAAAGGCTTCTAAGCCCTACTTATGTAATTGAGCACACAAGCCAGCATGTATATGTACCAATAAATAAATAAAATAAAGAAACCAAGACGTGGGATAGTTGGTATGGTTGATTAATTTTGCCAACTGCTTATTTTTAAACCTGTGCTGATTTGTTTTAGCAATTGTAAATTCTGTAATTCATTCGTCGCTCACACCTGAGACAATCAAGAAACACGTAGCTTTGATTGCTAGTCAAAATACGATCACTAGTCTAGGAGTACCACAGTAAAAGCTGTTGTTCAAAGGAAAAAAACGAATAAGTGGCATTGATTATCTCAGTGCTCATCGGTATAAAACAATAACCTCGGTTCGTATATAAAATGCAGTCTTTATTCAATTAACTTTTTGTATGCTACTTGCTGTAAACGCAGAATACATTCCGGGCATGAACTTTTCTGTCGAGGACCACAAATTTAGTAGTTTTGCAACCATCTTAGCTAGTTGCTTCCTGCATTGTCAACTATCTTCAGAGTACTGATCCCATGTAAATACAAAGAATAGTGTAGACTCTTTATTTTGGTTTCTTTGTCAATGTTACACTAGAGCTAAACTAATGGGTTGTTTACAACGTTCTTGGATTCACCCTTGATGATTATCTATATAAAAAAAATACAAATGTAGGCGAGCACTACACTCTCAAAATCTAGATCGGAAGTTAGATAGTGGTTCAGTGGTCACCACCACTCAACCACCGAGACATAACAATAAATTCTAAACCACCAAGACACGATTGCAGAAATTACAGCTCAATCAAATGTTCAGCCTTAAGCACAAAGAATCAAATACCAGCTCAAGCCGTGGTATAAATCCACCACACCGACTTGACAGCTGTTTACATTGAAAACGGTCTTAACAAAAAAATTTTTGCATGATTTATATACATATAGTTAGTGAGGTGGGTATTTTATTTACGTCGCACTAGAGCTGCACAATAGGCTATTGGCGACGGCCTGGGAAACATCCTTGAGGATGATCAGAAAACGCACCATCGCAATTTTGAACATCTGCAGAGGAGATGGATCAGAATTGCGGCTCCCCTGCTTTGGTAGCCCGACGACCTGCGCGCGAAGTCGAGCACTTTACAGTAGAACAGTTTAACAAGGACCCTCAGTCCCTATGCAGGCTGATCAAAGTGGTCACCCACCCTCTTACTGACCACAGTCAGTGATGCTTTACATCAGTGTTCTACTGGGAACCGTGTCTTTACGATCAGTCCACTGCAGGTCGTATAGTTAGTGAGACTAGGTCTATTGTATTTTTTATTTTTGTCGTATGCCTGTTTAGGCAGTGGGGATGCGTTTGTTCCTGTTTTTCAGAGGCGCCATCTATGGCCAGGAATTCGACTTCTGTCACGCCATTCACACACATAGTAGAAAGGACATAGAACACACAGAGAGAGAAAGAAACATCCATGCCTTTGCCCGGGATTGGAACCCAGGATCTTTCTGATGCAAGAACAGTTCCCTGCCCCCTACACAGACCGGTCGGCGACTACTGTATTGAAAATACCAAATAATCGTTTTAATAAAAATGGAATTATTTTTTATCTTTAGCACAAAGTGTAAGTATTTAAGACTAATGAAAATATGATAAAAGGAAACGATATTTATTTACAACTTACAATAGCATTTTACCAAAACAAATATATTTTATATAAGTCACATAGTTATAATCCACTTTCATAAAATGTAGCTATACACGAAAATAAAATGAAGACATAATACAATTCTACATAGATTTAGTTACAATAAAAACTATCCCTCACATGACATATACTCCAACATAATTATGCTACAACTAATTAGCAGTTAAAAAGTTTCAAATTCAAAAAAAAATAAGGTGTTATTATATTAAAAAATATAAAATTATTTCTTCATCAGTACTTACTAGACGCTTTATAAATTTTTTTAAAATAATAAGATATTCATAAAAATTATAGTTTTTTTGACATAATTAGTAGTTTAAAAAACACATAAAATAAATTATTTTATTTTACTCATAAAAAGAAATGCCCACCTTTTCATGAATTAAGATAATTAAACTTTATAATTTTATATAAACGCTTTACCAAAAACTTTATCTCATATGTACATGAGATCGAAAATTACATGTTGTGACATAATATTAAAGAAATCTCTTCTATCACATGTTGTGACATAATATTAAAGAAAAAGTAACAATACCACCAAAACAAAGTATCACTATTGAAACAGAGTATCAATACTGTTAGACACATTTTATCAATGCTAAATGACTGCTTTAGCTCATTGATGTTTATAGTAATACTATTATCAATATTGAACTGTGTTTTAATAAGCCCCATTATCTAGTTTCGGTATTTTTATAATCGATCTTTCGATCTGTGATTGGTGAGTAATTATTTCAACAATTACCTCTTAGATAAATTGAATTTAGCTTATTATAATTTGGATTAGACAGAATTCAAGAATTTAATTAATAGAAGAAATGATAAAGCAACCATATTTCACATAGCAACTATAGAAATGCAAAATAAAACAATAATTTAGAATAGCTGTAATATTTAAGATTCTAGACATTATTTGAAATTTAACCGAGTCTGCGAGTTTTAAAGGTTGCAGTCAACTAGTAGTATCTTGCATGAGGAACTGTTGTTTCTTATGACACTTAGACAAACAAGGCACACCAGCCATTGGTCAGCGAATTATGCTAGGAAGGCGTGCCTTTCATTTGATAAGAGAGCACCCCAAGGGTGAAAGTAGGTCTTAGCTCAAAATCTCCCAGGTAAATGGCAGCATCACTCATTTGTGAAGCCACTTCCACATTTTTGACACAGATCTGAAGAGGAAGGGCATTTTTTCCAGATCTCTGTACCCATGGTACTGCTCAGCAACTGACCACAGGACTTTAGATTCCACAGATTGGCTAAATTGTGTACACTGGCAACTTAACTATAAACAAATATGTCTATATATATTTGAAAGAAAGAAAATAAAAAAGTTAATTGGAGATAAAGCACTTTGAATAATCCTTCAATAACACAGTGTTATGGAATAATAAAAAATTACTAATAAAATTTGCTACAGAGAAACAAGCTCAATCCATTATTAAGGAATAAATCATATTTAAATTGAAATATATGATTTAGGTAGGATTGTGTTCATGACGTCAAACGCCTCTTTTTGACTAAAAAAAAAAGTACCATAAATTTTTTTTTTTCTCAAAATTTTGCTTTTTATGATATGGTACAGCAGACGAATTTTTTGACAAAATCTTCTTTACAATTAGCAATTATGTATAGAATTTTACAATTATTTTAATAAACAATCAAATATAAATTATTAAAAGTTGTGATACTTGATACTGTATTTTGATTGGAGACAAAACTAATAATCAAAACTTTGCACATATAAAATATTAAAAACATGTTTTAAAAATTTATGTTCCATACAAATTTTGCTTTGCTATTGATAACCATTCAACATCTATATTTTTTATATATACATGGATATTTGAATAGATCTTGAAATATTTATCCAAAAATTTACAACTAAAGGTAAACTATTTGAAGAACCTCGGCTATTTTATCTCATTTATAAACTTTGATTTAATTGAAAATTCTCATTAACGCAAATCGCAATTGTATACAAAATGGCATTTTTAATAATCTATGTCATTGTGTCAAAGGATGAGATATCAAGTGATTAGTTTCGCACACTTTTGGATACATAGCTGTGAAAATACATTATATTTTATTAATTATCGTAAGTCATTTTTTTTTTTTTTTTTTTTTTTTTTTTTTTTTTTTTTTTTNGTCAAATACCTTTTATAATTTTTTTTCTAATTTTAATGTTCTAAGATACACTTCACTTTTTATTTTAATATGTAGAAATAAAATTAAAATACTAAGTCACTAAATATTTGGGTTTTTAAAATGACCGTGAAAACAGTAACACGTAAAAAACATTCCAACCCTGTAGGAGTTAAGACAATTTCAATTGTTTAATATACTTTTTTACTATGCAAATATTTTGGATTGAACAAGCTCTCTCACTCAGTATTTATATTTATTTTTTAAAAAATTGTTTAATTATATAGATATAAATGGTATGAGTAGGTTTTTATAACTAAACATCTCCTTTAACCCCTTCCTTCTCGCTCCAATGAAAATGACGGGGTGAGTTTTCGCCCGCTATTTCTCGCTCACGTGATATTGACGGGCTGGAGTGTTCAGTAGTAACGCGTCAATAATAATAAAACTAATTCATTTCTTTTGACCGGAAAACATTTTATTTCCCATTTTACACACCTGATGGTAGTACCAGAATATTTTTAAGGTAATTGTAGATAGTTAGTTTATTTTAAACTAGTTGCAGCACTAATCAAATAAGTAATACAAATACAAAAGCCAAAAAAATAGGCACTTTTATGACCGGTTTTTTTGAAAATTAACCGATTGTTAAGGGGTTAAAAAATAGAAATCTCATAGAAATATAAATAAATTTTTAAAACTTTACAACACCATAGTTCTTAGAATTATTATAACTAAAGAAAATTGAAGGNAAAAAAATAGGCACTTTTATGATCGTTTTTTTATAGAATTAACCGATCGTTAAGGGGTTAAAAAATAGAAATCTCATAGAAATATAAATAAATTTTTAAAACTTTACAACACCATAGTTCTTAGAATTATTATAACTAAAGAAAATTGAAGGATTGGCTGCAAGAAGATAGCTCCAAATTTTATCTTTTCATAAAACTAGAATTTCTATTTTACTTAGTTTTATTTAAATATAAGAAACTTATAATATTGGGAGCTATTGTTCATTTTGAATAATATAGTACAAGAAACCCATAAAAGGCTTTCCTTTGTTTTATTATAAGATATATTCACCTTACTCCTGGTGGTGGTTCTCTCTCTTATCACCAGAAGGCAGCACAAAAAGATGCATTATTAGATGATATAAATGCATTAATTACTGAGATGTGAAGTTTATTTTATGCTTTTTTATTTTAAGTTTTAAAAAAAATTCTTAGAAATGGTTTAAGTTATCGTTAATATGTTATGAAGAAAAAAAATATTGATTAAAAAATGTGAATAAAGATATAATTAGGGTGATGTTAACATATTCCATAACATAAGTTTTTTTTAAAAATAATATACTAGCAGCTTATATAACACGGATTACAGTTTTGCATCCAAAGGATAACTTTTTTTTATTTTTAAATGCAACGAACATATCGTTTCCGTTAAGAACATATCGTTTTCTTGTCAAGAATGAAAATAAAGTGAATTTCATTCCATTGTTTCAACCATATTAAGGAAACAAATGTAGAAGATTAAAAGAGAAAAAGCAACATACTACTATGTCACAGATGAGCAAGACTTACAGTAGAGTTCATTTTTTTTAAAGAATAAATGGTGAATATAACTAGAAAAAGCCAAATTATTTCCTTTTTGCAACAAAAACTCCAATTATCTCACAAGATTTATATCATTCTAGAATATAAGAATACATAAAAAAAATATTTTCATAAAGTAATCATGTGAAATTTCTCCCAGTTTTATTGCTGAGAAAGATCTATACACTTTTCATACATTTATATAAGATTATCCATGAAGATTGTCATTTTCAACAAATAGAATTCATGATACTACTATAGATTTTTACTTAATTTTTTTTCTCTACAAAGAATGAATATAATTTAAACGCTTAAGAAAGGACAGTCAAACTTTTTATGGTACAGTTCGGTAAAAAAATAGAACATTCAGTCAGTCAAGTCATGAAATAAAGCCATTTTTAGTGGGGAGGGGGAATAATTTCTAAACCAAATTTTGATAGAGAAAATATACAAAAAACTCTTATATATGTTAAGGGAAATTTTGTAAGTATATTTATACAATAAAATGTATTGAATGGTAGTGTCTGTTCTTAATGCAGAACATTCATTTAATCTACCATGTCATAATAAGGTGGCGTTTAGGGGAAAAATTTGTTTTCTAAATCACATCCAGAGGTTGCTACATTTTTTAAAACTTATTTTATCAAAATTAGTACTTAACATATTTTTTCCACTGCGCTCTTTAATTATATAAAAACTTACATAAAAAGACTCGCATTTAATGTGCATGGTTATTTCATGAAAAAAAAATTTTGGAATTAATAAGATTATTAACATAAATTATTATTTTTTTTCTTTATTAAGTATATGGTTTACACCAAACGAGTGATTTGACAACAGAGCATGCTTTAAATCCAAAGTAAATAAAGTTTTCCAAATATTTTGATTATTTTAGACAAAATGAATTTAAATAAGGTGAAATACAAAAATTTTATAAATTAATTATATTTTATAAAGATACTCAATAAATTAAAAAAAAACGATGAGCATTTTATGAAATGAGGATAAGAGAAAACATTATAGATGCACACTTTGTCAAACATCAAAATAAAAGTTTGCGAAAAATATAATATACCTAAAGCTAGAGATGCAAAGAGTATTTTAATACAATTGATGGAAAATATCTTATTAGAACATACTTCAAACATAGAACTTCATACAAATCTTATTACTCAGTTAAACTTAAAAAAAAATTAAAAATACACGTGCTGATATCTAGGTTAAATTATAGCTAGTCTTGTATGGTAATCTAGCTTATAAAATACGAAGAAGAAGAAAAAAAAAGTCTGTGTACACATTTTTAATTTTTTGTCATAAATACACACAGTTTTACGAAATACCAGATTTTATTCAGATAAATATGACATGAACACAAAAACTGGTCAAATCTAAGCACATGTATTTTCTTTACTACTGTTTCAAAACAAAATTTTACAACTTCCTTAAGTTTAGAGTTTTTCCTGAGATTTAAAATTTATTTAAAAAAAAAAAAGATGAATTATTTATTTTTATATCGTTCAAAAGAAACTACAATTTTCTGTATAATAAAACTAGCCATGAGCTCTTTTCTTTTATTTAAAGAATTAAAAAAATATTTAATATTGAGAAAAGTTCAAAGCCAAAATTGCACAGTTTTGTAAGCCAAGAATCACTTGAATTATGACATCAAGAGAATTCTAAAATAAGGAACTCAACAATCACATTAAAAGGAGAATGGTGACAGCTTCCGTGTATAAAATTATTTAGAACATAGTTTTTATTAGAAATGAATCAACTTTGCCTCTGAAGGGTTTTGCTCCACTGGACAATAGGGACACTTTAACCTGTAAAAAGAAAATTATTATAAAATATACAATTTTTTAAAAATATAGTGATCTCACTTTAATTTAAATGTAAAATATCAGATAATTTGAGGAGTTGACATTATCACTCTTAAAATTTTATTTTCACACCTAGGTCAAACATTAATTTTCAATTAAAAGTTTTTTTTCCAATTTTATTTGATTAAAAGCCTGATTCAGAGAAGAAGAAAAAAAAACCTTTTTGCTTAACTTAATAAAAAATGTTTGTTAATAAATTTTCTTTCATAATTAATTATTTTACTTTAAATCTTCCCCTTAAAAATTAAACGGAAGATTTTATAAAAATTTTAAACTAAGCCTATTTAAGCAAAAAGATAACAAAGAGAGAATAAGTGGTTCTAAATAGTGTGTATGCACACAAAATGAACAGAGCACAAAATAAATAAAATATGGAACACTTTAACTTTTGATCGAATGCATTCTAAAATTCAAGTACCATATTTTCTAATCAAATTTAGAATTATATTTCATCAAATTTGCAATCATATTTTCCAGATTATCACTATCCTCATATTTTGAGAGTTACGAATCCAAATCCCTCAACAACAAAAAAAGGTACATTTATTCAGAGAAAGTACATTTTAAAATCTGATTATGTATCTTAAAATATCATCAGCAAAGCTGGTAAGGTTTAGGACAGAATGAATTAATCCACAGTTTAAACCATCCTGTCCAAAACCCTTTTACTCAAATTATGTCACAATTTAAAAAAAAATTTGTAAAAAATAAAAAGTTAGTTTTTGAATAACAAACAAAATGAAAGAAAGATTTTTCTTTTATTAAAAAAGTTTATTATTACTTTCAATATTGTAATATTTATCCTTAAGCAAAAAACACAATTTATCAGTATTAAAAGTATATTTATTCATATTTAAAGGTATTCACTTTTGTTGTTCAATGAATTGTGGAGTTTCACAAGTTATAAATCTATTCCTATTACAGTAGAGCTCCGATTATCCAAACTGCTCGGGACCGAACGTGGTTTGGATAATTGGAAAGTTCTTTAAAATCTAGTTTAAATGATCATTATTTATGCACTAACTTCCCTTCACACTTTTTCCAGGTTTAGTACTGGCAGTACTATCTGAAATAGCTCTAGCGTGTTAAAAAAAAAAATTCTTCCAATTTTTAAAAATTTTTGTTTTGTTTATTTACTTATTTCACTTTTTTTTTCATTTTGAATTATTTTTATCATATTTCAGCCTTTTATAATTTTTCTGTCAAATACTGATTTTACCACATTTTTCTTTATTTTTCATTGCAAAAGAAATCCAGCTAAGACTTTTGTTTCAAAGAAGATGCTCTTTTTTGAGCAGCCATATCCCTTATTCTTTCTAAATAAACCAACTGAACTGGATCAACATCATTTTGACTGTCTATCCAATTTATTGCAATATCTAATGAATTGCATGCTTTTACATGAGAAGGTTCACTATCTTAAACTTGATCACCTACTTCTTCCCTTTTGTCTGTAGAGTTTCGAATTTCATTCAAAATTTCAGCATCAGCATTATTTAAAATGTGAAATTCTGGGTCATTTTCAGTGTCTCGACACCGGTCTTCTATTTCTTCTGCTGTATAACCTGGCATCTTTTCATCCAGAAGATCTACTGGTTCAGAAACTTCAGTTTTTGCTTTTCTGTTAAGAATTTTATTCCAAAATTTAAGATTCCAGGCACTGTAATCACTAATCATTAATCATAAGTGACAACTACCCATTCACCAATTATAGAACTTTAGCACTTATCTATTCATAAAATCTTTCCGCATTCCAACCATTGTAGACAGTCAAAATGAAGCTCGCATTTTTGGATGATAATTTTCAGTTGAAGAGGGCTAAAGGGGTATGTAGGTTTAACTGTATAACAATACATGTATGCATGGATACTATAAGAAAACTGCTAAAAAAGGTTGTAAATTAAATATGGTCGTCAGCTGTAGTCGATATTATTTATTCTTCTAAATTTAGAAAAACTGCAGATAAGTTAAAAAGTATTCTAAACATTAAAACAAAAACAAAAAAACAAATTCGGACATAGTTCGGATAATCGGCGCTCTACTGTATATTATATTATTTTCCTTCATAAGTTAAAGCAAATTGTATAAAGAACATCAAATATTTATTAATATATGTAATTACTATGTGTACAATGGTTACACATATAGAATTTTTACCTTTTACCAATGTTCAAGGTTTTGGACACTTAACGACGGTTCAGGACAAAAACCCACGTGTCCTGTCCAAAACTAGTTTAGGACGTCCAAAACCCCAACCTTGATCATCAATACAAATATTTTATTATACTTAAGGTCAGTCATTGGAATCATTAAGAGTACATCTTAGTATGTAAAATACAAAATTTAAATTACAAGTTATTAAGGTGTTAAATTTTTATTCTGTTCATAATAAATATGAAGGGCTTAGAACAATGTAGCGATAATCCAAACTTTATTAACAGGTAACACTTTTTACTTAATTGGATATATTTCAAAATGGGGAAGAGGGGTTAGTGGTGATATGGTGATAGCATGGACATCTTGAATAATTTTTTTATTTATCAGTCTAATTTCCTCAATGAGATATAGGTTAGCAACATTAATGTGCGATTGCATAATCATAATCACACTGAGAATATTTTGAAAGAAATTTGTAAAAGAAAGTTTTTTAAGGTAAAAATTTTCTCGTTATTAAATTATTATATTATTAGAACTTCTGAAAATAAAATATTTGATAATTTATTTTATAAATGATACTGTTTTCTATCTATTTTGATTTTAATTATTGCTTTGTAAAGTTTCAGTTAATTAGCATTATGCATAAACAAACACATGTCCTTGTAGGGTTAGTGTCGACATGTGGTGCGGCAAGTATGGACATGGCCACACTAGTCCCATTCTATTTTTAATGGCAGAAATGTGAATTGATAAGAAATATAACGCATTTGACTTAAGAACTTAAATATCAATTAATTAAAGCCCTAAAGCATTTTTTAGGCTCAACTCCATACCTCAAAAAAGAGCTGAATATATATATTAAAATCAGGGTTTGAAAAAACCCGGGGATTTTTGAAAAAACCCAACCCGCCTGGGTTTTATTGAAAAAACCCGGGGAAAATTGGGTTTTATTTGAAAAAACCCGGGGAAAATTGGGTTTTTTCATTTAGTGCTCATAAATTTTACTGTGAAAATATTTTTATTTATTAAATAGTATTGTATAAGTAAACACTAAAATTTCAATCTGACTTTTACCTGTAATAAAATTAAACTGGAATAAATATTTAATGGTCTTCAATGTTTTTATAATACGATTAATAGAAAGTGAAATTAAAATTATGTATAATTATAAAGAGTATCAGTTACTTGTCCCTTTTTTCAAATATTTAGATAAATATATGCATTTTAACTTTATAGTTTCAAAAAACAAATTAATCTTAAAATTATTAAAAAGCATATATAAAAAGTTATAGCT
>NC_092213.1:29591099-29680931 GCF_043381705.1 Parasteatoda tepidariorum | reverse complement strand
ATATATAAAGCATGCAACTATAGTTGAAAAATTGATCTTTTCAGACTATATTATTTAAATTTTTATTTGATTTAATATCATTAAAATATTACTTTTTTGAAAAAACCCACTTGAAGTTTTCAATAGCACCTACTATAAAAATTATATGAATATTTGAGTTTCTTTTACTTTACTAATATTAAAAACTTAATCATATAAATCATGCAACTCTATTTGACAAATTTATGCTGCACAATAAATTATATAAAAATAAATGTGAAACAATAAGTTTTAGTAAAAAAAAAAAATATTTTTTTTTTTTTTGAAAAAACCCACTTATCGTTCCAAGTGGGTATTTTCAAGGTGGGCCCACCCAATAAAAGCCGGGCGGGTTTTTTCAAAGTGGGCCCACTTGGCGAACCCTGATTAAAATACATATATTACAGTCAGACCTCGATATAAGGTCACCCCGCATATAAGGTCACTTTTCCAAAGTCCTGGATCACTGAATAGGAATTCTTTGTTACAGATTATCGGACATATGGTCAAGTTTAAAAAATCGTTATCGTTTATAAGGTCATTTTTATCTGATGCGTAACATGGTGTCTACCACATGCATAGCAAATTGTTTTCGTCATGCTGGTTTTGTGAGTTCTCTGAATATCGTGAATGACGGAACCGAAGAAGACGATATTCCTCTATCTGTTCTGATGGAAGATTTGAAAAATCGTGCCCATGCCATTGAAGGGGAAGCTGAATATGGTTTGATTGATGAGAAAATTGCCACCACTTCTGAAGCAATAATTTCTGAAATTGTTTCACAAGTTGTGGATAATGGCAGTGATCATGAGATTGTAGCTGTAACCCAAAGGAAAGCCTTCAATGCAATAAATGCCATACAAATTTTTTTTACAAACCATGAGGGAGTTGAGGAACATTTTGAGAAGTTACAAAATCTAGAAAACATTGTTCAAAAAATGAAACCAAAAACGAGACGCACCTGCATAAATGATTATTTCAAATAAGGTAAGATGTAATGTATGTATGTACACTTTGAGGAAATTTGTAAACAGCTTTATTTTAAATTAAAAAAAATTTCAAAAATCTAACTTTCTTTAATTATTACTAATTCTGTTAAAATTGATTGACTTAAATATTTAATTTATGGCTGATCGCTTTCGTTTGTATTACCATTTTTAAAAAATCATAATGTGTACTATTTACATGCTTAGTTATGAATTGCTAATGAATCTGTTAAAAGGTCACCCCACTTATAAGGTAACTTTTGTGATGTCCCTTAGGGTGACCTTATATCGAGATCTGACTGTACATGTATATTAAAATGGAAAAGAGCAAAACAAGATAAGAAACCATTTCATTCTAGCTTGTTTTGTAGAAGATTTAAATATCCATTAACAGTTATAACGTATATGACTTTTCTAGTCTCAGAAAAAGTAAGTAATAGTGAACAATTTGTAATTAAGAGTAGTAAGAACTTATTTACTTCTCCCGAGAACCAGCTATAAATGAAATTGCTTTACTGCTGGGTTTTTTCTCTTCTCTGTCCAACTTTCATCACTACCTCAAATTGCTATAATTTTATACATATTATAATGTTCAGTTTTCCATAAATGACTTAAATTTTTCAAAAATAAAAAATCACTCTTTTCAGCTTTGTAACTGATTTTAAATACTAAAATTTTGGTTAATTTTTTTCTTCAAAAATCACAATGGTATCAAGTCGATATAAATAAATTAAAACTTAATCCCAACAGTGACTTACAATTTATTGCTAGTAAATTTTTTTTTAAAAAAAAAGCATTGTGCATTATTTTAGTATAGAAGTTGTTTATAGATAGTTGATTTTAGAAATGATGTCAAGACTCCGAACAAATTTTTTTTTTTTTGTAATGCAATACAACGATTGAAATATAGAAAATAAATCAAGATGCTAATACAAAAATTACTCACTCTAATTAAAATTATTGTCCAGGCCTAAAGGTGTTCCAATTCATATACTATGTTTTAAGAACTTTAGATATTTGAGAAATTTTTGGGGTCCAAAACATTAACTTATAAGTTGGAAAATATGGCAATTTCAACTTAAAATTAATAAGTTGAAAGCCCATCATTTTCCAATTATAACATAGCGTTTAACTTATAAGTAAAACTATAAGTTGAAAGCCTCTTATTTTCTAATTTGGTATGCTTGCAGATTAAGAAAGTTAGTAAGTGAAGAAAATTTTAAAAAGTGGAGATATTTTGGATTTAAAAACTTTACAACACATTTAACTAAGCACATGTCCTCTTAAAGTAACCTTTAAAAAATACTTTAACAAGTATTTGACTGAATACAAAGAAATTTAATAATTAAAAAGCAATTAAAATGTGATAGTACTTGTTTCCATTTGCTAATTTGTGGAGAGCATCCCTTGATATCACATGACCACAAACAAGTCTCATAGGTGGATTGTTTTCTGAACTTTGTTGCCTTAAAATCGGACAGGCAAAAATGGAATGAAAGTGACATTTTCTACCAAGATCAATTTCGATCTAAAAATTTTTTAAAAAGAAATTTAATCATATAAAGAAAAAGGAAAAACCACTATATTTTTACAATAAAATAAAGAATGAATGCGAAAATAATGGAACAAATTATAAAAGTGCATAAAAAAAATCATAAAAATGAAATTGGTTAATTAATTTTTTTTAATACTAATCAATTTAGTTGCCTAAGCGTTCTGCAAAAAAGTATACAAAGCTTTACCTTTTTTTAAGGAAAAAAAAACTAAAATTTTAAAAACAAAACTCTTTCTTTAGTAAGCTTTTTCATTTTTTCTATAGCAAACATAGCTTTAAATAATTGGTGCAAAAATTTCATACCCTATTTTGTTAAGATGAAAAAGTTACATAAAGATAAAAGAAAGCATAATTTTAATCCTAAAATAACAATAATTTATCTTTATTTTCAATAATTAAAGAGAAGGTATGACAAGGAAATATATTTTTTAGAACCAGCATACAATTGCAAAAAAGTAAAGTAAATAAAAAATATAAAATAATACTTTTACGAAGCAATTAAGACTATTTTGTGTGCAAAATAGTCTTAATTGCTTCTTAAGAGCAATTAAGACTAAAAGCAATTTTGTGTGCAGTTTGCCATCGAATGTCATTTAAGTTTAAATGCTACTTTAAAAGATGAAACTATCGAAATTTAACACTACATAATAACTAGGTGTAAGTTTTTTTAGAATTTTAACGAGAGGATTGATACAACCTAATTATAATATACCAAAAAGCCAGAAAAATAGCCTTTGAAAAATGTACAAATAAACTTAGGCCAAAAGAATGTTAGTAATTAAAAGATTTGATTACATAACAAATATTAACAAGATAATACTACAAAAAAATTAAATTACCACATAATATAAAAAATTTTTTTATGTGTATTATGCACAATAAGATTGATTAAAGATTTAATGCTTTTGTTCCAACTAAAAAGCAGTTTGAAACTAACTTTTGAAAAATACAAGAACACAACAAAATAAATGAAATGCAATAAAAATTAAAGTAAATAAACAATTTTATAATGCTACTCTTATATTCAATCTGGATTTTTTACACAAAAATGAAAGAAACAGTAACCTATAACTTACATTTAACAAGATGGTTAAAGCTAAGACACTAAATGAAAAAATTTCATTAATCTAATTTTCATCAAGTTAACAATACATGTGAAAAAAACTTATTAAATGCACCGAAATTTAAAATTTGATTAACATCAGGTGTTCAAATAAGCTTTGTAACTTTTCATTTCAGAAAATTACTAAATTTGAATTTAAAAATCAAATACATAATTATTAACTAAATGGTCACTAATTAAAAAATAAAAGGTTTATAAAGGTTAACAGTAACATCATTTTTCAAAAGCTTTAGATGAAGTTAATCTAAGAAAGCAATTTTTTCTTTGAAAAAATATGTATGCATCAAAACTAAGCTGCACCTATGCTACTTAAGAAGGATTAAATTATGCTACACTAATAATTCCAACAGAAAAAACATTGCAAATAGAATGTTATGTTATTGAAGTACAATATTCCCAATTTAATTAACTTGAGTGTGATACAAAATATATTGTAAAAGAAGTATAGAAATTGCATTTTTCTTTATTCATTGATTTTGCTATACATATATATATAGTAGAATTTAGGAGATTTTTTTTTGCACTTACTGAATTTTTTTAAATACAAAAACTATAAAAAATACTTATGAAAATGCTTACAGGTAATTCATCTCGAGTATTCCAGACACCAGTTACCAATCTCTGCTGCATAACTTGCTTAATGTTCAACAATGCAGGTAATGCAATACATCCAGCATTAGTACTATAAAAAATAAGCATTGTTGGGGTATAATTGAAAAGTTTAGTGAAGAAAAGGTAAGTGATGCTTTGAAAGTATCCAATTTCCAGGTTTTTGAACAGAAATGTTTATCAGAATAAAATCATAGAACTATTTTTTTGTTATGCTCTGTTTCTAATTCTGTGAAAAAAGAATAACTTATCTTTTCACTTAACATGTTGATTCACTAAGCTCTTTGATTCAAAGTAATGAGTACTATCTAGCAATCACTGACAGTAATAATATGTTTGATTAAATGCTTTTAGAGTAGAATCTTAATTTAAAATGGTTTTTTGAAGCTCTTTTTGGCCAAGGAAAATAAAAAAAAGCCACAATTTAAGTGCCTTTCGCTTGAAGAAAAGTTATAATTTTAAACTATATATACTATCTTGCAGGGAAGAATAATCTGGGCTTTAAAATTAAATATTTGAAAAGTTTTTGAAATTTTTTAAAAATCGATAATTTGAGGACATTTTTCTACCGTGATGAAAACTATCAAAACCACCTTTTTATTCTAAGTTTCTATAAATTTTTATGAGCCCAGATAGTACAGTATTGAAGTAAGTTTTTAAATATTTAAAAATAGATCACAAATGCTTTTCATTTTCATAAAAGTGTGGCTTCTCACTGTAGTGACATTTTGCATCATTTTCAGAATGAACATAGAGCGCACTGGCCTTAGATAGGCTAAACTTGATGTAACAGTCATGAATAACTGTTGCAAACTCAAATAAGGTATGAAAATAGCCTATTATTGACAAAAATACATCATTTCACAATGGCAACGCTTTGAACTGGGCAAAAACTTTGTCAAGACGAGATGTCGCTATGTCGATAAACACGAAAATTACAAAGAAAACTAAATTTTATATTCCTACAAATTTAATTATATATTTTTAATTACCTAAATACATTCTGAAATGAAAGGGGACTAAACTGGACTTAAAAACATTAAAATCAGAAAATCATTATTCGCGGGTGATGTTCAATCCATGTTCTACTCTGCAAGTGATGTGTACAGGTGTACACTATTACAGATGAGGTTAGGCTCCCTTTTAGAGGCATGAGGAGCATTTCAGAGGCTTAAGACCTAAATCTGAGCCTACCCAAGCTGGAAATGCATATATCAAAATATAGCCAAAATTTGCAAGAGCAAAGTTAATTATCATTAAAGATATTTTGGATTATGAGATTTAACTGGGTCATGAGATACAATCTATGTTACATACAACACAAATATATAATTGTTAAAAAATTGATGAGATTTTTTTTTGCATTGGCTTAAAAGAACTGAAATATCAAATGAGTAAGCAACCTTAAACATAAATGCTTAAATGTACATGCTTACAAAATTCTAAAAGAAAATTCTTTTCTCGCATGGACAACAAAAAGCTGAAACAAAATGAGCTATTAGTCCGACGGAAATAAACGTGTTGAAAGTGAAAATTTCTTATCGAGAAACAAACTGTTTTGTATTTTTATTTTAATTGAATTTATCAATTTACACAAAATTATAATTTAAAGCAATATTTTAATTTCATTAGTGCTTCATAATTACAGAGCAAGAGACAAGTAACGTTTTATTTAGTCCTTCGGTTTTAATTCATTTTAATTGTATATTAAAATAAAAATATTGTGAGTTTATGTAAGAATAAAGAATGAGATGTATCTTCAAACACTGAAGTTTTTAATTTTGTAAATATAAGATCGTAATTTATGTAAATTAAATAAAATTTTTATAAATCAGATGTATGACCGGTTATGTACGTTTAGAACTTCATTTTAAAAAGACTAGTAGCATACATACAAAGATAAAACAAAATGCACAAGTATCCAATGAACGAGTAAAGCAATTTAAAAGGAAATGCTAAAGCAGTTCAGTGGTTACATAATTCAGTGATCAGTGGGTAGATCTCCAATTACCAGACTTAGGTAAAATCAAAAACTTTCTGCGAACATAAAATCTCAATTAAAAAACTTGAATGCATTGATTAAATCATGCAACTAGTTTCAACCCTTTCGTCGTCACCTCATTTTGGCTAAATTCGTTTCATGAATTTTTTTAAAGATGTTTAATTTTTATAAAACTTTATATTGATTCATACAACAGGGAATAACTTGGTAATAAACCAAAAAAATTTTAAACAATTGAAAAAATACCTGAAATTTAAGCAAGAAAAAAAATTGATGAAAGAAGCACTTATTTACAGAATGTTTCAATAAAAAAAAAATATTGGTGCAAGATTTTATTCATTCATTTAAATTGTGTGAATATGAATCTCAACGTATGATTTTCAAATCACGTGACTACGAATCTCGATGTTTGATTTTAAAATCACATGAATACAAATCTCGATGTTTCATTTTAAAATCGCATAAATACCAACTCTGATGCATAATTTTTAAGCCATTTGAACACAAATCAGACATGTGTGTCATTGTCAAATCAGACATTGTGTTTACAATGGTAGGAAAAATTGTAAAAGAAAAAAATATTTTTTCTCGGGAATTCAAAAATTACAAACTTTTTATGAAACAGCAAATTATTTTTTCTTTTTTAGAAATAGTAAAAATTTGCCATGATGTTGACAAATTTTACATGAAGGAAAGGTACGTACATCCTCATTTATATTATACAGGTCTGCCTACCATATATTTTTTTATAATTAATATTTTAAACAATTTTTATTTTTCAAGCAATGAAAAATTTTGTATGAGAAAACTTCATCATCCATCATGAACTTGAGATCAAATAAATTCAGTTAAAGAGTAAAGCCTTGGCTAATCCAATCTCCTCGGGGCAAATACATACAGAAATAAATAGATTGAATGGTAATCTATTGAAGTGTTAATAAAACAAAAACTTTTATTAAGTGAATAGAAATACCAGATCTCTGTACAAACAAGAAATAATCTTGAAGACATCTGTGAATCATATCAGTATTTTTTTCATTCTTTTTTTTTCTTGTTAAGTTGATTATTTATTGAACAGCCAAGTAAGATATACAAGAATTAAGAAAGTCAAATACTCAAATAAAATGGAAAAAAAAATAAATAAATAAATAAAATGAGGATTTGCACCCATTAATTAACAACAGTTTTGATCTGATTTCAAAACAATTATTTATATTGAATATGATGATCTGACCATGTGATGATATCGAAAGAACTCTTTGTGCTGAAAAAGCTAAAATCTATAGTTTAAAAAAAAACACACACTCAAAATTGTAAAAAATTTAAAGCACATAATTTTTTTTAAAACTTAAATTGTTTATTCATACAAAGTACATGAAATAGCATAGTTATAGTTTTCAATGAAAGATGCAAGAAAATGGATTTACTTATTATTAGACATCATTTATTGATTGATTTTCACAAAATAGAAGTTATTTTTGAAGAAAAAAAAAGTGGTTTAAATCAAAATATAATAAATTTAATAATTTTTTCACAATTGCAAGTAATCATTTTAAAATTAAAATAGCAAATCAATTCAAGCAATATTTATCAAAAAAATAGAACACTTTAAATAAGATTCAATATTAAACATTTCAAATAATTGTGGCGTATTGCAAAGTAAAAGAACACTTTGTGTGATTAGTAATTAACAATTAATAATTTATTTTAATGAACAATTAACAGAATATCAGTTAATTGTTGATGTTGTCTCACATTTTAAGTATTGGCAGTTACATTAAAGTTTGTTCTAAGAACTCATTAAATAATAATTTCAGAAAAACTGCATAATGTTGCAGTTATTAACCTAAAAATATGAAATAGTGCTATATCAGACTTTTGCTAGATTAAAGCAAAACCGATTTTATTATTACTTACCAAACAGCTAGAGGACTTTCTACTGATAATCCTAAGAGTGCACAAGCATCCCTTGTAAAAATATCACAGATTTCCACCCAATGAATGGGGTCCAGTAGATAACTGTAAGGTGAGTTTTGAATACCTTGCTTTAGATACAACAAACTTCCCATTAAGATTTGTATTTCTGAAGAAAAAAATAATAATTTACCAATATGCATTTAGAATATTTTCAATTTACAGAAAATAACAAGACTAGTATGAAATGCATTAAACATATTAAAATCTTCAGACTAATAAATTAATATGCACACCCACACCAAAAGTTCATTTGGAAGAAAGGATAATACACTAACTATTTGGCTAGCAAGTCCATTTTAAAGTTACAATTAAATTTTCTTCTAAAACAAGTTAAATATTTTTAAAGGTCAGACAAATTTAACTATATCAAATAAGACTATTATAAAAATTTAACAAGTAACAAGTTTAATTTCCAATAATTTTAACCATATAATAAATTGAAAAAAAAATTCATTAACTTCAAAAACTGAAATATTTGTATCTGATTGCCAAAGTATAGTAAAGTTATAGTAATATTGACAAGGGTAAGGCAACCTTGTTTCATATAGTTTTGTTAGCAGCCAAATTAATAATTTGAAAGGGGAAAAATTCATATACTTCAAAAACTGAAATATTTGTATATGATTGCCAAAGTATGGTTAAGTTACTGTTAAAGCCATATTGGCAAGGATAAGGAAAGCTGTTTCATATATTTTTGTTAGCAGCCAAATTAATAATTTGAATGAGAAAAACTGCCCCCTTCAAATAAAGATTTAAAAACTGCAATAACTTTTAAACAGAGAAGAAATAATAAAAATATTTTATATATATGATATTTTATGTCAGCACAGTGGTTGGTGCAAGCCAGAAGCAGAATTTATATCAGGGTGCCAATGAACCAACCATTTGAATCTGGGTCACCTGTTTGGGAGTCAACTAAATTACCAAGGCTCTACTCAGGCTTATATGAAAAAAAGATGTGCTAGTCACATAAAAATTCTTCAGGGTGCGTAGCCAAATCTTTGAATAAAAAATAAGCACTTTTTAAAAACTTTTCAAGCACTTTACAAAAATTTTCAAGCACTCAAAAAATTCATATTCAATCAATGATATTATTGAAAAACAAAAACTTTTTATAAACAGTTTTAGCGTTAAAAAAAACCCAAAAAGAAACGGGCGTAAATCGAAACAATCAGTACTTTCCCACATCACCGAGTGAATTCAACTTGACCCTGAACTCAGAACAAAAGTACCCTTACCCCCTACGTCAAAAAAAGTGTTAGAAGTAAAATAAAATAAACAAGAACAAAATTAAAATAAATTAAAAAGAAAAACATTTCATAAGGATCTGATATTCTCTATCCGAATTGGAGCACTCGGGTTTCGGTTTCAAGTGTGCGCGCATGCGCAAGTCATAACGTGGGTACGACATGAAGTCCGCGTGAATAATTACGTAGCAAACACCCCATTTTTCGTGAAATGCATGGGATCCACCAGATATCACTGAAGGGAGAAAAAAAATTTCGGAAAAAAAGCACTTTTTAAAAACGCCAGCTGAAAAAAGCACCTTTAAAAGCTTTTAAAAACGAAATCCCCAAAGAAGCACCTTTAAGTACTTTTTACAAACGCTACGCACCGTGTTCTTATAATCAGCGAGTAAATAAATATTTTTACGGTAGGTTGAAAATTGGAAACAATGAACATAACTTTTTTCTTCGTCTGAAAGCAACGCTCCTTCTTAAAAGATTCACCACCATTGTCCCATATCTATAGCACAAAGAAAGAAAATTCAGAAAACAATTAAAATAATGTACCTTTTTCATGTTGCACAGCTAAATGCTGAAAGTTTTTTCTTGCATATGATATAGCTTCTTCCTGCTTAAATACTCCTTGTTGCAATAAATCAATGAAATGCAATCTATGAAGTCGGAATTCTAAAGAGCTGCTTTGCTCCAAGAGCTTCTCACGATTTGATTGAGCCCACCTAAAATATATAACATCTCATGGTAAGTTTATTACTGTATTTCAAGAGCAACTTTTAATAAATAATTACTTATTGACAAATGTGTCATCCATTGAAAAAGATGTGTAGCGACAATCTTTCTAAAATAAGCATTTTTCTTTCTTAATTTAATCCCATTATATTTAATCACATTTATCGATAACAACTCTAATAATTACATTAAAATTCCAAAGATAACACAGACTGAATACTTGTATTTGCTTTTTTACACATTAATTTGCTATAAGAAGGTTATTAGTTCAAAATTATTTGCAATGGCATATTTCACATTTACAACGAATGCCCAAAATATGACTATGAAAAATTTATTATTTTAAATAAATCAGAACATTGATAATTTAAAAAAAATAACATATGTTAAGGTATTGAAGATCTAAATATTAAAAATAAACTGGAGTATTTACACTGACAAGATTCATAGAAAATATAGTAGCTTTCCTGGACATTAATAATAATGAATGGAGAAATAAAATTCAATAGAGGAACACTTATACATATTTGCTTAAAGATCTTAAAAAATACAATAGGAAATATGTTTTCTTTTTAGAAAAATAATTCTCCTCACTATGTTTTGATAATTGTTCTTCAATTAACAGTATTTTATCAAAATTCAGATTAAAAAAAATAACTACACAGTAACAAACATTGAAACAGATTCAATTTTTCTGAAAATCTTAATTTTTATAAAATTATAGATTATTTTAAAATATGGGCAAAGTTACAAAGATTAAAGTTGAAATTTCATTTTTCAATTTCTGGGAATTGTAAAAATTCTCTTAACTATTATTGATACTTAATTAATTTCAGTAATAGATATTGCGGCAAGCACAAGCAAATCTGTGTCTGATGTAGAGCAACAACTACAATGTTTTGCAACATTAGACACTATGTAATACACTATGCTTCTTATAATAATTACTATGCTGTGTAAGTATCATCAAGTATAAACAAACAGTTCTGACTAGTTAAACTGTTATTGCTTGTTTTTTAATAATAAATAATTTTACTTTGCCAAAACTAAATTAGAAAAAAGGGAACTTCAATTAGCAAAAATAAATTAGAATATGAAACAAAATTGTTAACTGAAAATGAAACAAGAAAACTGCTCTGAGAGGAAGTGGATGCAAATAGTTCTGTTCCAAACATAAAGTGCTCTTGTTAAGCTGTGTGCATCTTTGACGAGGCATCATGATAACTTAAAAAGTATATTTAATAAACCAACAAAACATATATATATATATAACAAAATAACATACTACTATTTAGGTAACATAAGATTAGTGGTGAACATCTACTAGTAAAGTCTTTATATACTCTCTGGATTGGTGAGGCAGTGCCACTGTTCCACAACTTAAGACTGTTGTTATTGATTTGTTAATAATGACAAAAGTGACGTCTGCTGACATCACTACAGTTCTACAGAGACATTGATTGTTTTGTAATATACCTAGCACTTAAAAATTTTTTTACATAATGTTTCTTTTTCTTACAACCTTTGGAAAACTAAAAGAACCCTAAATATCACAAGAAATGCTTGAAATATTGAGCCTAAGAGATAACTAAATATTCCACATACAGGGACGAATTACCCATTAGGCCAGACTAGGTCATGGCCTGGGGCCCCCTTAAATTGGATTTTTTGAAAATAAATTAAAAAAAATTAAGAAAAACAATGATTTTTCAAAGTGTTATGATTATTTTTTAGTTCTAATTTAATAAAATAAAGTAAAATTTAATTTATTATTATTTATTTTAATTTTAAATATGCTTTCTTAAATGAAAAGATAGATAAATACTTTTATCTTTGAATAAATAAAAAATATACAAGAAAAGAATTTAATCTAAGGGCCCCCAAAATTTGAATGGCCAAGGGCCCTGTGAGCGCTTAATCCGGCCCTGTCTACACAAATCACAGAAGTTTAAAAATATTCATTAAAAACATACGTCAAAGCAGGTTTTAGATCTTTTCGTTTCAATGCATCTAATATCCTGTTTAATTCTGAAAATGGCTCTCTTTTATTTTGTTCCATTTGTAGACCAGTTTCCTAAAGAAAAAATCATGGTTAGGCTGAAATGTTGATTAAAAATACTTCACAATAAAAATAAAAAACATTCCTTCCTATATTTAAATGTAGAGGGAAAAAATTATTTTTGTATCTTTATAAATTATCCCAAAATAGCAACCTTTTTTAGACAAAAACCTTGTTGATACAGATTAGCTGTGTTTGTACTGTGTATAGAATAACATTAGAACATATAATATTGGAGTAATAATATTAGTGTATAGAATAATATTGGAACATTTTAAAATAGGAATTGTAGTCAAAATTTGTAGAAATATATTTTGATCTTAAGTTTAGAGTTGAGATTAAATTATAGAACCTTAAATTATATTATTCAGAGTTGTTTTATATCTTTGAAATTTCATGTTTTTCCTATGGAGTTCATGTTTTCTATGGAGTTTTATAAATCATGAAGTCATCTTTAAAATCTAAAGCCTTTAACATATTAAATGAAATCACACTGTGTTCAATAAATAAGAAATATTGAACACATAGCAACAACTACAAAATCTAAAAAAAATATTCAGTTATGGATTTTTAATTTTATCTCAACAATACCTACAAAACACAAGACTTATTCCTATAAAACATTTACTTATTCCTACAAACATTTCTACTATAGTTTAGTTATGTATTATTTTTTTTTTTTAGTATATTAAAAAACATAAATTTATTATTACGTTAAAAGTATTTTTTTAAAAAAAATTATGAATTTAAGAGTTAATTATTGTCTGGCAGTCAAGAGGAATGATTTCAGTGAGAACGGAGGCTCATTTTGTAATTACCAGATATCTTACTTACTTTAATTAATTCTTCAGCAATTTCAAGCATTCCTTGTCTCAGAAAATGTTCACTAATAACTTGATTTAAAAGTTTTGCATTTTCTGAACCTTGAAAAACATCTTCATTGCTTGTGGTAGCAAAATCTGCTATGAAATTCTAAAAGTAAATAAAAAATATAGTTTAAAATACATAAAACTCAAGTCCTCATATCAGGATCATTTTTATTAGCATATAATTTTTTTAGAAGAAGAACTGAAATAGATAAAATGAGTTAGTGGCACTATTGTGCTACTTCAGCCCTGAAAGAGGGGGAGGGGAGAGGAAGAACTGCTGAATCACAAAATAAAGATGCAAGTTAAAACTACTAATTAAGTAACACAATTTTAGCTAAAAAAAACAGTAGACGATGATGATTTAGAATTTCTGAAATTAAAAAAGAAAAAGCTATTGAAGAGCTAATAGTTATTAAATTCTTTAATAATGAAAAAAATATATATATAAACCTGTATATATTTTTAAATATTTACGCTTTTATTCTGTATTTTATTTCATTCAAAACTTATGATATAATACGGTTTTCGTAGCATTCTAAACCAGTTTCTTTTTTTAACTAATTGTGAATAATTTGACTTTTTAAAATTAAAAACAGATCAGAGATATTTATTTTAAATTTGACAATTTAGGAAGAAATATATAGCTCAGAAGATAATCAAAATCAACAGTAAGTTCTTTAATTGAAAAGCTAAGAGGATGAAAGTTACAAATGAGACTGAGTATATTAACTTCAAAGTCTAAGCATTGACAATAGAAAATAAAGATTACGCCTATGATTTCTTTCTTTTTAGAAACACAAACATCTCTTAAAAACTTCGTTCACTACTTCAACTGATTCATTTGCAGCTGGAAAGATAGTAGATACAATATAATATTAAAAAAAATATAAGGAATTCATATCATTAGTAACTTTTAAGCTATAAAAAATCTCACAGAATTATTGATAGTGTGGCTAAAAATCTACAAATAAAATTAAACCAAAAATATTAAGACTAGATGCAGGAAAGCACTCCAAAGCATGCCATCAGCTATTGTACTTTTTTTTTCCTTCCTCATGGGTAGTAAGGGTAAATGAAAAAATTCCATAACCTTATTTCAATTTAAAAATACACATATTGTCAATTTCGCCTACTTTTTATTCTTACACCTCGAAACTTATTTAGGAGCATGACAAATTATCTTAAACACCACTCTTTTTTAAAGATAAACATTTGTTTAAATTAATTAAAATTATGATTTAAATCTCAACGGGCCAAAAAAAAAAGTAATTAATAAAGGGCAGAAGTTTCAGTTACCCAAAAAGAATAAAACATCAGCACATTTGTAGAATAAAAGAAATTTAGATAATTTTCAATTTTTGTATTGGATAAAGCTGAAGATTCTTTACACATTTATTTATATAATTATGAAAACAGAAGATTGTATGGGTAACAGTGATAAAGAAAAAAAAGGTTAATTAAATCTTTAAGAACTAAAAAATATAATAATGAAATATTCTTTTATTTACTTTATCAATAGCTTTTCCAACTTTTGAAACAGTTCCGTGAAGGTCACGATGCTCAGTTGCCAAACTGGTAACAACATCTTTAACTCTAGTTGAACATCTGCTAAGAATGGAGCTTTGTGCAGGAGTAATAGTCTCCATCACTGAAGCTGCTACAATAAAATGGTTTTATTAGATGGTACAATGAGTCAAGAATACTATTAAAATTTATTGAATATTACTGTAACATAAATATATGTACTTGACTTTAAAAAACAGAGGAAATATGATTTTTTTTAAAACTTTAACCAAATAAAATTGTAATCAACAAAAGTAGGAATAATATGATACTTAGTCTTTTAAGCAAATATGTGGGGGTTAGATAAATGTTAAAAAAATAAATCTTAATCACTTATTAAAAGTTTTTCATTTACAAGGAAATTATACATCTGTACTATTACTATTGAAACAGAATCAAGCTTAAAATAAAGAGCAAAGTTAAAAATCTCGTATAGGCTTTAATAACATACATACATCTCCTTCTCATTATTTATTATCATAAATTTTTTTGGCAACAAATTGAATAATAGTAGTTAAACAGATTGAATAATAGTAGTTGCACATATATACTTAATGTAAAACTAGAGTAGTAAAAAATATATTAAAGATTTATATTAAAGTATGTCTTTAGACAACTTGGAAAAAGATTCTGGAATGGATAATCTTAATATTAAATGAACAAGCTGCATCTGAAGTGAAAACATTTGTCTGGCATCCTTAATGTAGCCATTGCTAATATTAAACAGGAGACATGTAAGGAGGGTATATTTCCATTTTGAAATCTATGCCAAGTCTTGGTAACTCTCAGGGCAGTGGGCTGCGAGAAACTAAGAAAAAATGACAGAAGGGGGACCAACTCCAAGGGTATAACTTGTAACCACCCCCAGACAAACCTTGACTTGCTTTTTTCTTTTTTTAAAAATTGCAAGTTTAAAACCTCATTTTAATGCATATAATAAATTGAGTAACAAAGATGTAGATCAAAATTTAAAAAATTTTATTACCCATATTCCTAATGATTTTTTTTGCAAATATGAAAATTAAATTTATGGATATTTAAACCCATTTTTAAATATGATGTGTCCTTTTTATTCAGCTATAAATTTCTTATCCACACATTAAAATATACATAAAATGCAAATAGAATTCTGAAAAAGAAACTAATCAAATTTCAACACGTAAGTAAATCGAATTTGACAAGAAACATTTCAAGTACAGAAAAGAAAATCTTGAGCAAATGCAATCTTTTCATCTATAAAATATGCAAGTCGGGAATTACAGTTAAAGTATAAACACACAAATAAATCATACATTCAATGTATTCTTGTTGAAGATTTTGAACATATTCAATCAGTTCATCCAGCGTTCTGCGGACATGCTCATTGAAAGCTCCAAATTTAGTCAAGACTTTTTCTATTTCTTTCTCAACATTATTGCAGGACTCCATGACTTTCAAATTAGATAATTAATTTATAAAAGTTAAAAAAAGCTTTTCTCTTTCTTAAATTTTAGACCCCATTACTAAACAATTTTTGTAATAGTTCCATTATCGTTCTTTTTTTCCTTTCGAGTTGGTAAACAAGCATACAAAAGTTACAGTTAGTATTTTCAATAATAGTATTCATTTTCCATAATTCATCGAAATTTTTCAACTTTATCAACTTTTTAAGAACTAAAATTACAGTATATTTTCTCCAATTACTAAAGAAACTGAAAATACAGTTCATTCGGTTTGCAGAGTTGAGAAATTTTTATTCAGCATATAATAATGAAACAAGAAGAAAACTATTGTTTTTTTTTTAAAGGAAAAAGTATGTTTTAAAGTAATTTATAATTAAGTTATTGCCTTATCAATTCCAAAAATATTTTCTGTTGTGGTAAATTAGTAAATAGTTTAAAATAAAAATTATTGAGAAATATCGTCGGCTAAAAAGTGTTTACTTTCGTTTTCAAAACCCTGAGTTTAATTGAAATTAAAGGATAAAAATCGAATTTCTTTATTCATAAGAACTTTAAAACGGAACTTCAATTATTTATTATATAATTCTACTCTCATCAGAACTAACCTAAAAAATAAAAGATTAAAACTCATGATAAAAGTTGTGCAACATGATGCCTGTAGGCTGTATTTGTATTATTATTTACACTACATTAGCTGACTTACGTCAGGGCTTCTTTATTCAAAGGGCTGCATTTGTATCAAACTTTCTTAGATGTTTGATTAATGCCATGCCCCTTTGAGTTAATATGGTTTAAAATAGCTGAATTTTTATTTCTTTTTTCTAAGAACTGTTCTTAAATTATCCAAACAGGAAAAGGATAATTCAATAACTTCCGCTATTTTTTATGTAAACAAAGGAATCAACAGGCAAGTTATAATTGCTCGTATTCGTTCCATTATATTTTCACATCTTTTTCAAAAATTAAAACAATAAATATTTTTAAATTTCACGATCGTTAACATTTTTCTTTTTTCTTAATAGGTGATTTCTGATGCTAATTTTGAAAATTGAGTTACGAGCCTTACTATGTGGTTAAAATTGTTATTGTTGACTCTGTATTTCGTTTTTTTATTCGTCTTGTGTCGAATGTTAGAAACTTTCTCCTGGTATAATGATACAGGATCATTAGTTACATCATTTGTTGTTTTGGATCCGATTTCATTGAGTGTGAAGAAGTTGAAAGAGCTGCTGGATAACCGAGGCGTGAGTTATTCTGGAGTATTTGAAAAGCCAGAATTAGTGGAACTGGTGAAGTCTTCAGGTTACATTTTTACTAAATTATTATTTTTCATTTCAACATATGCTCATTACATGTTTTTATATGTTAGATAATTAAAAATGTTGATAAACATTCTGTAGATTTGTAACGAAACAGATGGTAACCTTGAGGGTAAAAATTGATTACCAGGATCTCATTATGTTATAGGAAGAAGCAACATTTACTCCTGGCATCCAAATTTTAAGATTCTGACAATGTAGTTTTAAAGATTATAATATAAGGTTTTTGAGATTTTAAATTTAAGCTTTCTTGGGGTTTGTGACTTGCTAATTCAATAAACTTTTGTAATACTCCAAAATTGGTCTTCATATTTACAAAAAGCTTTGAAATTAATGGAGAATGTTTTCTAATAATTATGTTTATTACTGTGAAAAAGTAGTTACAATGTATTTCTATTTCAATCGAAAGTTTTTTGGATTTAATAATAACAGTGCACAAAATCTTGTGCATAGAATCAATGCACTAATCAGATTCTCTGTTGTTGGGTTGACACAAATCATACAATCTTACAAAACAGTAATTTTATTATCGAACTACAAAAGAACATTAATGCATGACAGGATAACATGCGAAGCGAGAGTAAGTAAAAACATTCAATCAAGTTTTAAAAATGTATCAGCTACTGGATATGCACAGTGTTAGGCTCCATCTGCAATTGCACTTAATGACAACTTCATCTGCACATAAGGGTGGATTGGTAAAGGTATTGATCTTTATATTTAAAACCAAACCTAGCAGAAGGTTTACCCGATGAATTTAGAATCTGATTTTTACCAATATTAAGATGCAAAGTTAATATCACATTGTGCAAGTTGTTTTAGACTTGTAAAATTTTTATTAAAATAAGAATCAAACAAGTTCTAAAGTGAAAAGATTTCGGCTTCTAACTTAGTAATCTGCCCGGGTCCTCTGCTTGTTTTTATCTTGGTAATATCACACATTTTTAAAGCTTTGAGGTAAACAGATTTTCCTCTCATATATATTGCAGTAGATGTGTGACTTCTTATGAAAATATACCTGTATTGTACCTTTATTTCTCCACAAAGGCTCAAACTCTTTGGGTATTGTTCATTAATGTGTTGCTATAACACTTACTTTGGTTAATAAAAGGTAGCAGAGATAAATATTGCTTACCTTTGTCTTGTGCATGTTAACTTGTCTGTCTTCACTTTATATTCTTCAATAGTGCAAGTTCTTGGTGACATACTCAAGGATTAATAATTCAGTCTAAAGTTCAGATTGCCTTTTAATACGAGTTTATTATTAATTAAGCATAATAAGTATCAACAATGTAAGTGGGTGAGCTAGTGTTCTTCAGATGAAGGATAGACGAGTAGTGAAGTGAAAGTTATATATTGCATAGTTCAACAGCACTATTAAGTGGCTAAATTAATAAACATTGTATTTTAAGATTAGTAATAAAATATCTAGTTTTATAACGCACTTCCTTAATCTTACAAGTTTTATTTTGAAAAGGAATACTCTTATTTTTATGTAACAAGCATTCTGCTTTAAAATGATAAATTTTTTTTTTGACAATATGTACAAAATTTATTTTCAATCTTTCCTTTATTAATTTTTGAACATTGCACTTTTAAAAGCCTTCAAAGAGGAAAAACTATTAGATGCGTCTGCTTCGATTCTTCACCTGTATTCATCTACAAGTTTTGATTTTATATATTCAGGAATAAGTTCTTCTGGCTTAGCTTCGAGAGCAGTTATTAGATTTTCATAGTCATGGGTAGACTACGCAGCAATAAAGCTAAAATGTGAGAATTAGAAATATTTTCATTAATTGCTTTCAGTCTATCAACAATTTCCAAAATTGACTCAATATGCTTTTGCATGTCATCCCCTCACTAACTTTAATGCTGTATAATTTTCTCGGTAAATATAATTTACTTTAGATAAATTTGTACGTTCATTAGCAGTTTTGAATTTCTCCCATGTGGTTTTTGTACTTGTTTCGTAGTTTACGTGTATAATTTGACTGTCATCTATTCTATATACAGTACAGAACCCGTTATCCGGAAATCAGAAAACCGGAAAACCAAAAAACCGGAACGAAATTCGATTAATTTTCCCACCATTTAAAAGAAAATTTTTTTCCTCATAAGATTTTAGGATTTTTCTTTCTTTTTTTAAAGATGTTTACCTTACCATCAATTTGGAAATAATTATTAGTGTATTACTTCATCGTTTTTTCTTCTTTTTAAGATTATTTCCAATATTTTTTTTTAGTTGGGTTTAACATTAAAAAAACGGCTTTTAGTAGCGATTCAGAAAACCGGAAAAATCAGTTATTTGGAATAGCGATGGTCCCGATCGTTCCGGATAATCGGTTCCCTACTGTATAAATCTATAATGAACGTGCGTGTTCATCCGTTTTTATCCATTTAGTGCTTGGCGTTTCGGGAGTTTTTTTTTTCTGTACCCATGTTTTACTGTATTTATATTTGATTATTAAAGCAGACAAATTAAAAATGTTTAAATTAGGTTTGATATACTGAACACTTGACATAATTTTTTTATATTTTATGACACTACATTTATTAAAATTTATATTTCTTAATAAAATGTGATTCTTGAAAGTAAGAATTTGTTTGACTTCGAACTTTTGTTTTAAATATGATAGGCAATTGCTAAAAGTAAGTAGAAAAAATTAAAAATGAAAATAAATTTGTAATACATAATAGATTTGTTTTTAAAAAAAAGTTTCGTTACATGAAATGACATGTATTGTACACCAATCTCTAACCTCCATTATGTGTAATAACATGTATTTCTGACATGTTATGTATAAACATTACATGTCATAAATATTAATAGAAGTGCATTGTACACACATTGGAATCAAAAGTGCTTAAAATTTTATAACAGTCAGTGAGATTTCATTTGTGAAGGGAATGCACTGGTACACCAATCTATAATATCTATTACATGTTATAAATACATATAATAACATGTATTTATGACAAGTAATTTATAAAAATTACATGTCAGAAATTGTAACAGAAGTTTGCTTAAAATCTCAAAACAATCAGTAGGATTTGATTTCTGGTGGAAGTGCATTGGTACGTAACTCTATAATCACCAACTTAAATATTTAATTATAAAAAATACATTTAATCAACAAACGAGTTTGTTTTTATACTATTATAAGTCTAAATTATATGGGTTCTATAACTTTCCAGCATCAAGTTATTCAAAGATTTTTTAGGAAATACTGCAGGTTGGCCTACATGGCAGGGAAAAGTCAAAAAACTTTATTAATTTGGAGAAATCAAGGTAATTTATTCAAATAATCTTAAAATATAACCTTCATTATTTGTACCTGTTCCCACCTACTGAATTGCCTACTTCTTGTTCTTGGAATAAATTAGAAAAGCACTGGATTAATCATAGGGGTTATGAGTTTTTGTGTCAAAGTTTTCCTCATTTTGTAATTTTTTTTTAGTGTCTTCCCTACTTATCAGGTCAAAATTATGCAATCATTTTGGTCTTTGTACTGATGCACAAATCTTCCAGTTTTATAAAAGGCTTTATATTTATTATTTAATTACTTGATTACTCATTAGTTATTCAGTTGCTAATTTCAGTTATTAATTGTTTGTCTTAAGAATCATTTACAAATCATTTGACTTTATTTTTTCCCTATGAAACTATTTGACCAACATGCATATCTGCCAAGTCTCCTGTTTTTTAACAAAGACTTCTGTATTTTACGACTATCTCTTGTTTACCCGTGTATTCACAAATTTCTCCATACTTCTTAAAGAAATTTAAACAAAAAAAAAAAAAAAAAAAAAAAAAAAAAAAAAAAAAAAAAAAAAAAAAAAAAAAAAAAAAAAATGGCGATGAAATATTCATTCACGGCAAACATATTTCTCTTATTCCTCAACTGATAGTGATATTGCCAGTACTGCAGTATGTTGAGTGTTAATTGTTTAAGTTAAGTAATTATAAATATTGGTTTTAAAAATTTTTCTTTAGATTAAGATGTATATATGTATATTTTACTTTGGCTAAATGTAAGTGCTTATATTTCCAATTTTGAATTTCTCTTTTCGACTTACATGATTATGCATGATGTATCAAAATTTTATTTTATTAAATATATTTTTAACCTCATACATCTTAATACATCTTAATCTAAAGATACATCTTAATCTTTATATACATCTTAATCTAAAGAAAAATTTTTTCTTTAGATTAAGATGTATATATGTATATTTTACTTTGGCTAAATGTAAGTGCTTATATTTCCAATTTTAAATTTCTCTTTTTGACTTACATGATGTATCAAAATTTTATTTTATTAAATATATTTTTAACCGAGAGCACTAGTCTTTAAAAACTTTATCGATGTAATATTTTTTAAATTATTACCAAAAATTAAGTGTTTTTTCGTATCAATTCTTTTTTTTTAAAACAATATGTACATTTTTTTTTAGGTCAAGTGACTAAGGAGGAGTTGATTGATGCCTTGTTTCCTTCCAAAGCTGCTCCCGAAACCACACATTTCACATGTGGCTCACATTTCTATGAAGAAGTGGAGGACACTAAAGATAGTGCCTGGTTAGTCCAAGTTGATGTTGATGGAGCAGAGTCAACTCTTCTCTCGGAAAAATCTTGGGAAGAAATTAGACAAACAGCTGGGAATTTTGGAGTGAGAAGTGGAGTTTTTAAATGCTCCCTAGATAGAAGGTTTGTTATTTTAGAGCAAAATGTAACCTGTTCTTTTTCCATGTAAATGTAACCATGCTTTAACCTCACTCTGGGGTAAAGTGGTTATATCAAAATATGTTCCTTTAAATGCATTACTGTAAGCAAACAATCAAACTAAACACATAAATTATGCTTCATATTTAATCTATATGAATTCAATGTATATGTTACCGTTAAAGTATATGATGCAGATATTTCATAGAATACCTAGTTATTCCATGAAATAACTGATCGTGTCCAATAAAGTGTGTAATATGTTATTAATTTGACACTTCAACTTGTTATTCTATGAAATAACTAGGTATTCTATAAATTAACTAATGAGAATCAGTTAAAGTGTAAAATAAACAATTTATCTAAAATGAAATAACTAGGTATTCTATAAATAAACTAATGATAGACAATTAAAATGAAAAGGAAGCAATTTATCTGATTTATGCAGCGTATAAATGGTATTTATGGAAACGTACCATAAAATCATTTGTTACAACAAGGATTACTAAAATGACACTTGGAATTACAAAGAACATTATTTATAAAACAAAAAAAATTTTTGTTGACACACTGGGTTTTACACGAAAATTTTTTTAATCCCTGACCAGTACCTAAACTTTGAGCTGTAGCAACCGACTGGAGCGATATTTCTACATCCGGTACTTCTTCGATTTTAATTAATTTTTGTTCGCAGACACTGAACTGGGATCGGGAATATAATTGTTTTATGCGGCCGTTTCTTGTACCCAATTGGAAAAATCATTCTTCAGTTATTTTTATGATGATAGCTAAAATAGATTTGGCATCACCTTTTCCTCTGTCAACTTCAGGCACTGGGATATGGACGGTAAACCCCACAGAGGCTTCAGAATGAGATTTATGCGACATTAATTTAATCTTTTTCGCTTGAATTTCTAAACATTTTTTAGACTTTTCTCTTTCTCTTTGAACATTAAGTTCATTATAACACAATTTTCAGATTTTCTGCTCAACTTCATCTTCTGAAACATAATCTTCCAAACAGGATATATGGACAGGCTCCATACATTTGAAGCAAACTATATCTTCACTGCATTCTTTTAAACAGACAACACATACTTTCGTAATGGGATTATTTAATACTGTTTGTTCAACTACTTTTTCATTATCAGGTTGAGAAGAAACATTCATTGCAGTCAAAGTATTTTGTAATTGATCTTCGTCGACCAACGAATTAAGTGCTTCCTTCGGAATGGCAGTTCTTGACAGTCCAACTCTAGCTGCGCAACCAAGCATAGCCTCGTAGGGAGACCTTTTAATACCAGAATGGAACACTCTGTTCTTCATAAACTGGATAAATTTTAACCCGTAAGTTGACTGGTTGTCTTGCATCCAAGTTGTCAACATATTTTCTGTGTCCTGATTGGCTCTCTCAACACTGCCTTGGCTTTGGCTATGTCTTGGTTTGCCATGCACGATCTTAAGCTCTGGCCAAGTTACTTTTAAGTCATCAATAAGTTTGTTACAAAATTCTCTTCCATTGTCCGACTGCAATATACGTGGGGCTCCAAACAACAGGAATATATCAAGCAACTGTCCTGCAACTTCTTCTGCTCTCTTTGTTTGAAGAGGTCTTGAAACCACAAACTTTGTAAGGTGATCTTGATAAACTAAAATAAATTTATAGTTTCCATCAGGTTGTGATTGAAAATCTATGAGATCAGCCAGACATCTTGAATTCATATGTGAAAAAATCATGGGCTTATCAACAACACCTTTTCCTCCCGCTTTGCGTTTTTGTTGACAAGATTCACAAAAATTCAGGAAAATCTTAATATGATTTTGCGTAATATTTTTGTAACGACGATTAAGTTCTTTATCATTCGGTCTCAACCACCGTGCCCAATAGATAAATGAGTTTCGTACAAAATGTCAAACAAAGAATCACTTAAGCAATAAAACATTACATCTGGTGTTGCATTTGTTACTGGGACTATAAATTTTTCTACTCCTTGAACTTCAAGGACATCGTAATGTTGAAGTAACCAATAATCATGTGGCACTTTCTTATCTGATGTTTTTTATTTCTTTACATCAGCTATCAAACTTAATAATTTTTCACGGGTGAGCAAAGAACTGTTCTCTTTCACATCACACTTATTTAGTAAAGATTCAAACTAAACGTTTCATTCATTGCAGCTTTTTTTTCGTTATCACTTAAAGAATTAATTGTTCAAGGCATTTTAAGGTCTTAAAAATAACTGCACTTTAACGTAAGCAAACTAAATTAACATAATAACAAATGACTAAGTTAATGTATCTCAATACCTGATATGTTTAAACTGTATTTGACAAACAGCAGCTGGCACTGTATGTGTAAGCAATCAATTAACTGGAATGAACTGGCGCCAACATGCTAAACAAGTTCTCTCCCTATGGCCTGGAATTAGGTTCATAAATGCAGTAGAGGTGGAAGGTAAATGTATTTGTCGTGCGAGATATATGATATAGATTATTTTACACTTTAATGGGCTGCAGATCGTTATTCTATGAAATAACTAGTTAAACCATGAAATACAAGAGAGTTTTACACTTTAACGGACACGATCAGTTATTTCATGGAATAACTAGGTATTCTATAAAATAACGGATTTCATACTTTAACGGTAACATGTATAAAATGATCAAAATATTTGGTAAAATTAGTTTCATGGCTGGTTTTAGAACCTTTTTTTTTTTTAAAGAAAAGCTTGATTTTATGCCCACTGGACCCTACTTTGAGTAAACCATGCAGTTTGAAATGCTAAAAAAGTTTATTAAGAGACTGACAAATTATGACAGGATTGTGCAATAGAGAAGTTATCCTGCAACAATTGGTTTTCATTTTGATATTTTGAAAATATTTTTCAGCGTTTAAAACTTCATGGTTTGGCCTAATTTTACTTTTCGTTAAACTTGAAATTTTTAAATACCAATAGAGAGGAAAGAGAGTTTGCCATGAAAAGTTATTTCCACAGTGTAACGTCCTCTTAATGGCTTTCATTACAAAACATCGTATTGATTCATGTTTTCTGTCTCTCCTGTTAGATTGTGCCATCGTAAAGGTTGGACTACTTCCAGACTCATTTTAGCTTTACCACGTGGTCATAAAGCCAAAGAAGATGTCATTCTTCACAACCATCTACTACCTTCCACGCCTTCATCCATTCTTCATTGGGTACGCAAACATCTCGCTTCACGTGTTCATGAAATACAAACAAATGAGGAATTGGACAAATGGCTAACTTATCCAGATGGTAAAAATTCCGAGATTCGAATTCTGTTTTTCTCTCTGTTGAAATCATGTCCCATGTTCCTTTCTGCAATGGCCATTAAATTCAATGGCCGTGTTAAGATTGGGACTGTGGATGTGACTACAGTAAAATCTTATAAAAGATTTGTAAAATCCGAAGATATTCCAGCATATGTTGTTATAACTCCAGAGAAGACTTCTTCCTATGGAGCACGCCGAGGAGAGTGTTACAATTCCAAATCTTTGGAACTTTATTTGAGGACTTTTGTTCCAGAAATGAACGATGTCTTCCTTTGGTCGTTGCTGTTGGTGAATGTTCTTGCAGCTTTTGAATTGTTTTATATGAACTGTTCTTTCTGGAAACATTTCATCCTTTATGCTGTGTGTGTAGTGAAATACAACTGTGCACTGTTCTTGCTGTGGCTTTTAATTTTGGCCTTATACCGATTCCCCGTTACGATGACCCTTACTGAAATTTCTCTGAAGTGTTTGAGAATTGTTAGTGGGTCCAGTGTGGGTGCCATTTTGAGGAATGATTATAAATGTTTTTATTCTAACCCTTTTTTGCTATTTACATTCGCATTTTTTGCCAGTGTATCTGGATACTTCTTGAAAAAATTTAAATGGTTACAACTGGTGGAGGAAGATACAATATTCTCTTCTTTTCAATCTCTGGCAGCTTCTCGGAGAACCGTGTCTTTCCAAGAAATCGATTTGGAAATAGACATGGATCTTTTCGTAGAGCGGTTGTCTGTCCCAAACTTGTATATTCAACCTGTGATATTGATGGATTATATAAAATATCTACCCATGTGGAAATACGAGGGATGGTGCGACGCTGACGATGAACTCGAGCGAAGAAGAGATGTATTATTTTCTAGTGATGATGAGAGTGTAAAAATTTCAAACAAACCCCCAGTGCCTGAAATTAAGACATATACCTCGGATGGTATCAATTCCATTGATGTATCAATCTCAGACAATGTATCTAGTCAGACGCAGTGTGATGTGAATGCCGGTGTTGTTCTTCAATCCAGACCTACAATACACTCAGAACTTGAATCTTCCAGATCTATATTACAGAAACCTAGAGCTCCAGATGGAATGCTTGAATTGCGTGAATGTTCTATTTGCTTAGAAAATTATCGATATTCAGAATGTCTTTGCGGATTACCTTGTGGTCACAATTTTCACATGAACTGCATTATGGTCTGGCTTACACGTGATAATCATTGTTGTCCAATTTGTCGCAGGCCTTCCTACAAACCTAGAAATGCAATGTATCATCAGCATTCTCAATGATTTAAAATGAAAACTAAAGTGAGTTTTCGGCTTCTGTGAAAATATGAATAACAAGGAGATATTTTTTGAATCTAAGTTTAAATAGTTTTTTATCTCCAGAGTTATACTTTAATTGCTATGTATTTTTAAAATCCTTTAGAATATTTATAGAATAGCATAATAATTTTACTACGTGTAATTTAAATTTTGTAAAATGTAACTACTTTGTTTCTTTATTGTTTTAATCTTTTTTTCCTAATAAATATAAAAAAATAAGTCTAAACCGAACTTAGATTATTTTTTATTTGTTAAATTAATAATGCCTTTTTCTTAAATTTTATTTTCCTGCAAATTTCTAGAATATTTATTTTTTGTAATTCTTTTATTTAACAGAAAGTGCATGCATAAATTTCCAAAAATTTTAACCACCTAAAAACGTTGAACTTAAAAGACTAACAAAATAATTTTGCTTATTGTAGTTTATTTATTTTTATTTAATGATGTTAAAAATGTATTAAATTAAATTTTAACATTTTAAGAAGAGAATATAATTGTTTGTATTTGGTCACTCATTTAGTGTCACTTTTATAATGTATGACATTCTGTTTGTAGATTTCTGTCGCAAAATTAGCCTTGCCGAAAATAATTAGAGATATTAATATTGTAAATGTATATTTTGTAACGTTATTGCTTAATGAGACGCATACTGTTGTGTAATTACATTCCTTATAGTATGTTGTTTATTGCTGTTACATTATCTTATTTTGATATACCTAAATCTCTCTTTTATTTTATTGTAAATCTTTATTTTCTTTGTTAATGTGGATGCTTAAAAATTTATATAAAATAAACACATAAGCGAATTTTGAAATTGTTTGCTTAGCTAATTATAATTAATAGTTTGATTAATAAATTGTTTTTTATTAGATTATTTGATTAAAAAAAGTTACTAATTTATAATATATATTTTGAGTTTTTAGTAATGTACAAATTTAATTTATATTAACCTTTCTTTTCAGCAATGTAACATTAAATTTTAACTGTGACTACAACATTTAATAAGCCTGATTGCAGTTTAGAACCATGTTTTAAGTATTTCATTTGAATTTTTCTAAAGCATTCTCTTTTAACTGTGAAAATTGCAATTAAATGTATGCTAGAAATAACTCTGAAATTTAGTTAAACATTTAACTGTTAACCAACCCTGAACTCAGTTTTGATTACAGCCTTATTATGGTTTTCATTGCTTTCAAGCATAGTAATTGGAAAGAGCTAAAAATTACAAAATTAAATTTCATGTTTTAAACAATTCAGTTTAAAATTATAAAATATTTATTTTATCTTTAAAAGAAGATATGAGGAAAAAAAAAAGCTATTTTATTACTAACCAGAATAATGTGGTATTTTCTTTCAGTAGGGAACATGTATCACACAAGCAAATTAGTTAAATAAAATACCATATATCCTTGTGTATAAGTTGACTTTTCAAACCCCACGCTTACACAAGAAATTGTGATGCATTATAAACAATGAAATAGAAATGAATAACGCAGTATCATGTTGAGCAGTTATGTTTTCATTATAAAGAGAAAATATTAGCTTTTTGCACTGTTATTGTACTATGACTATGCATTTTGTGATGTCATATACAAAAGTTAAACCTGATTGGTTAATGCATCTTTATTTGCGGGTAGACTTGAAAATTTAAAATTTCAGGTACTAGCCAGTGATCTGTAGATTCCAGTGACTTGGTAGTCACTTATTCCTCAAACCTAATGAGTTAGTGACCGATATCAATTAGTTTTTTTCATTAAATGACCACGTTTTGCGAATTTTATTTTTAGAAACATTTCATATTAGAAATAATCTAAGGCCATAAAAAGTTAATTTAACAATCAAAATAATATGATTATGTGACAAAATTTAGTTAAACGTACTGAAGAACTTAATGTAAAAATATTTGTGGAGGCAAAATATATTTAGTTACTTTACAACTTTGTTTGAAGAACATGAATCTTTTCACCCGAAATTAATGGATTCTAAAGGATCAAAATTTTGAATAGGGACTTTTTAATGAAAACTATGTTTTCCAGAATCTCTTTCTACATTGATGTACTTTTATCACTAAACGATTTTTTAAAAAAAAGTTACGGGAAAAAGGTTGTTTATTTAAGTCGCCTTTTTTTCTTGTTTACTTGCCATGTGGTTAGTGGTTATTTTCAGATCTATTTGAGGGTAAATGTATCATATGCAGAGAGAATCGTGAGAAATATTTTCAACTTGACAAAATTTTGTAAACTTATTAAGATTTTTTTTAATTTTAGAAATTTACAAGTTTTTAATTTTTTTAGTTGATTAAAAATAACTCTTAAGAAGCCATTAAAATATTTAATAGTTTAGTAGTTTACATTAAAGCAAATAGGAATTTCTTTTTTCAAGATACCACTTTAAAATTTTGAGATATGGCAGGGTAGAGTTTTTATAAAAATATATTTTATTTGAAAAAATGATAAATTGACAGGGTCACAAATATTTTTAAATGATTTATATTTTCTTAGTGTTACCGTTTTTAAAATTTTTTTAGACATTTGAAAACCCTATAAGACGCATGTGTTTCTCCCTTGTCAGCAAATCACAAATATTTATGTATGAAAATCACATCTTTCCCTTGTTTTTCACCATCACTTTGACTGTAGTAATATAATTTTAAGATTAAATTCAAGTTGATGTAACTTTGCATGAAACAAAATTTACATTTTGACTCTTTGATGCAGATTTTTTATTGAACATATTTTTCACACTTTTTTCATTATTTTGTATTAGTTTAGGTCAAATTAAGTAAAAAATATTATATTTAACGGTTTAATAATTTATGGTTATGAAATGCGGCATGAACCACTTGTCTTTTCTGCGTTGAAAGTGAAATCTTCCAAACAATAATTTTTCAAATTTGCACTTATTTTCATTTATTTAGATCTGAGAAAAACAGTTAATCTTCATTAAAATTTCTTTAATTTACGAAATCAGATATTGATAAAGTTTTCATGAATGAGGAAAACAATTTCAAACTACTAATTTTTTTTATATTTTAGTACAAATATAATTCTGATAATCTAATAGATTTTTTTAAGGTAATTATTAGACTGTTTTTTATAATTAAAAAGTGCCAAAACGTATTTTTACTTCTAATTAGAGTATCAGAAAAAAAAACATTTAAAAGATTCACTGATGTCCCATCTGCATCAAAGAGTTAATATATTTTATTAAATTTTTAATAAAATAATCTTTAAACATCACTTTCTTTCTTTTTTTTTTTTTTTTTTTTTTTTTTTTTTTTTTTTTTTTTTTTGCTTTTCTAGTCGTCTTGACTTTTAAAGCCTTTAGAAGAAATTGGTTTTAAATTTTTCTTCTTCTCCAAATTAAACTTTTTGTTTGTTTTAGATTTGCAATTTTTCAAAGTGAAATTTTTTTCCTAAGTGTAATTTTTTACTACAGTTACAAATAAATCAAAGATGATACAGTTAAAAATAAATTAATGATTTATCCAAGCATTGCTCATACATCATTTTCTTGTCAGCAAAAATAATCAAACCTTCTCACCCCTCAGGTGCTTAGATAAAATTTGTAGGACCCCTAAAATAAGAGATATGTTTCAAGCATCTGAAATTAATTATAATTAGTGCATAAGAAAAAATTTATAAAAGAGACACTGATGTCCCATCTGCATCAAACAGTTAATTTATTTATTAAATTTTGAATAAAATAATCTTTAAACATCTTTTTTTTTTTGCTTTTGTAGTCAAAAGTCTTGACCCTTGAAGAAATGTTTTTTTTTTTTTCAATTCCCCCCCCCTCTCCAAATTAAGCTTTAGTTTTAGATTTGCAATTTTTCAAAGTGTAATTTTTTTCTTCATCTAAAAATGAATCAAAAGTAAGGAGACTTACCATTTTACGCGAGCATTGCTCATACCTTTCTCATTTTGTCAGCAAAAATAATCAAATCTTCTCACCCCTTAGTTTGCTTACATAAAATTTGTTCGACCCCTAAAATAAGAGATATATTTCAAGTTTCTAAAATTTAACTACAGAAATTCAATTATGCTTTAAAATTTTCATAAGTCATAGAAAAACTAGAAGAAAAAAAAGCTGTTTCTATTTTGAAAATTTAATAAGAGTTTTTAAATCGAGTTGAATTTTGATGCTTTTTCTGCTACCAAATGTAAAAGAAAGCCTTGAAATAGATGACCTCTTTTGAATAAATTTTTCTTAATTTTTTTTTTTTTTATAGAATGCATTTTTCATTTAATTTCATTCTGGTTTTGGAAAAAATTGTTTTTACATTACAAAATTACTTTTAATGTAAAAAGGTATTTTATTTGTTATAATTTTTATTAACATTTATAATTTAAAATGAGAAATGTATTTTATAGCCCTTCTCATTTGTTGTTATTGCATTTTTTGCTAGGAAAAAAAAATTCCATATTACAATAACTGTGATAATTGCATAGCTCTGCTGAGCTTCAAATTGTAAATAATTTTGTCTTTCTTCTTGTTGGATTTATTATGATTAAATTGATATCTAAACAAGACATTTTCCAAACTGATATATCATATAGATTCTTTTCATTTTGAAAGTTGTAAAACTTGTTAATTTGAAATAGTTTTAGTAAAACTTGTTAATTTGAAATAGTTTTAGTAAAACTTGTTAATTTGAATTTTATGTCACAAATTACATAAATAATATTGTGTTTATTGTATTTAGAACATATGAAGGGTGGTAAGTTTCTTCCATAGCGGTATAAACCGTGGTAAAAAACCGCCCTAGCAGAAATTGGTTTCTTCATATTCAAGTGGAAGAATATGTTTTTATTAAGAAAAATTATAAAATAATTTTTAAAATTTTTTTTAATTGCAATCCAATATTAATAAAATAGTAATAATTTCTAAGAAAATTTTTCAGTAAAGGAAAACTAAAAAACAAACCATCAGATAGAAAAATAAATGTATTGATTTTTTAAGAAATTAAAATAGCTGTATCTCTTCAATATTTTAAAAAATTGAGTTTAATGAAACTTAATTTTTTTTAATTATATAAAGAACTGTTAAAATATCATAATCAAATTTTGCTATTGCTTTTAAATTAACTAATTACCTACTAAACATAAACACTACTGCAAATCACATATTGATATTCACAATTGCAAATAGCTTGTTAATTTTTAAAATCAAAAGCAGTTAAGTATGAATACTCAATCTTACTCTTATATAATATGATACATTTAAAATTTCTGCATAATTCTTAAATAAATTTGTATGAAAATATTTTTTATTTCAGAAAAGTAGATATGGTACCATATTAATTTTACAATATTAACGCTAGGTATATTAATTTTAATATTAGTGAAACTACTATATTAATTTTAATCTGTTTAAATTTAAGCTATTCTTCTAATATTAATTGCAAAACAACTGTATTCATCATTTTTAGTTTCTTCCATTTCATGCAGTCTGTCCCATTTCGTATAGTTTCTTCTAGTATTTTCCAGTTTTTTGAAAGAAATAGGTTTCTTCTGGATAAAATGCCAACCCTGTTACATAATACCATTATTGTAAACTTATTTTATGTTTTTAATGAAAATATTGTTTGAAACTTATCTATAATTCAATGATACATGTTGATTACATCCTATACTGTACTGCATGAGTTCTACAAATTTGTACGAGAATATTTCATATAACTTACGATGCAATTTTTAAACATAATTTGAATTGCAGCAAGGCCTCAGTTATTTAAAGTATTTGGGACTGGTTCTATTTTGATTGATCGAAATTTTAGGATTACAGAGGAAACAATAAATTTTTAATCTCACACACACTTAAAAGATTTTGCTTAGCTTGAGGTATTCAGATTAAAGAGGTTCAGATAATCAAGTTTTAACTGTAATATGAATTATTTCTGAAATCTGATTCCAAACATAAGTATTTCAATCATTATTTTTTACAGATGTAATTTTTTTTTATTGCAAATTAAGAGTAAATATTATTTTCACATAGCTGCCAACTCTACTTGAGTTTACCAATTTCTCCCGGTCTACTGGTTTGATTCTCCTGGTTTTTGTACATTTTAGAAAATTCCCTAAAACTGAGTAAGTTATCCTAAAAAAAAAATTTCTATTGAAATAGAACTTTTGTACAGATTATTGCTTGCTTGCTAGAATATTTAAATAAGTACTGATGCGTAATGAAGTGAACCACATTTATAGAAATCAGTGCAAAACTTTTTTTGTTCTATAATGTTCAATTTATTTTTATTCAGAACTCTCTTTTTAAATTAATTAAAAACATATTTTAACTATCTTTGAGAAATTAAATGCCAATAATATTCGGAATTATGAGTAAGCATAATACATAACATTTCAAGTATGTGTAATGTCAATCATAACTGGAAAATATTGCAGTTTTTCTGTTTTGATGACTATGAATATCCCTAAAATTCCCTATGTGTAAAATATTTAGTACATTATGCAACAATTACCATGAAATTTATATTATTTACGTAAAATCTACTGTTTTTTTTTCCTATCCATGTTGGCAGCTATGTTTTCAGATTAAAAAAATTCAGGTAATTGAGGTTTTACTGTAATTTGAATTATTTCAGAAGTCTACTATAATAAACATTAAATTTTCAATTTTTATTTTCTAAAGACGCTTTTTTATTGCTAATTTTGCATAAATAGTTAATTTACTTAAATATAATTGCTGATTTAGTTATTTTTAAATTCCCTATTTTGTGCTCTATTATTTTGCTTAAACCTTAAAATAAATTTGAAATTTAATTTCTTTTTCATTATATGCATTTTGAGGTTTAGTCCGCCTTTTTTTCAACGTGAAAAGGAAGTAAGTCTTTTTAAAACTATTTCCTCCAATTAGTCTTTCTTATTCTACTAAAATTATAAGAATATTTTTATTAAACATAAATTATTAGTCTTACAGTAAACTAAGAATTGAAATAAATAAAATATGCAATTTTGGCAAGAAATTATATCTAGCCACGAAAAAGGACAATCAAATATTTTTGAAACATATATCAATCTTTGTTATTATACTGTATGAAATTTTCCTTATTATATATCAACTATTTACTTTGTTGAATTTTGTTGGATTTGCAATTATGTGTCCCAAAGATATCTTGTTATGTTTTTATTATTGTTTTGAAAATGCCAATGTTTTGTAATTAACATTATGTTTTTTTCTCTCCTTTTGTAACCTTGTAAAAGGTCGAAATAATGTGTCACAGTAATTAAATTGTATTCATACGTAGTTTCAATTGGTTGAAATGGATTCTTTTAAAAAATTTAAAAAAAACGGAACTATACTTGAATTAAAAATTAGTTAAGAAAACGAAAAATTTAGGAAAAATCAGACCTCAAATTAGATGTTCTGTAGTACATGAAAAATTTATGCTCAGCATTTTTATCTTAGAGATATTTTAATATTATTATTCAGGGTGTGTAGAGTTCTTAAAAAGTGCTTATTTTCGATCTTTAAAAGCCCTTAAAGGTGATTTTTTCATTGGGTGTTTTTAAAAAGTGCTTAATTTTCCTTTTCGGAAATGAGATTTTTTTCTTTACCATGTCGATTTTCGCCATGTATTATCCAAAAGCGTGCTTTTCACAATTCATTTAACCACAATTTATTTCTGCGTCCCGTCGTCCATAGTTCATGAAAGCGCCTATGTAATACTTTTGGGTCCGCATGTGCATATACTGAGCTGGGTTCGGTGAGATTCTTACACTCTCATATGCAATACTGCTGAATTTTGTAGGATATTCTCAATTTCAGACTTCATTTTCCACCCTCTGATATCGAACCAAAAAACCTCTTGATCTTTTTATAATGGCTAATATAATCAAGAAAAAAGTTCTTTGTCAGAAACTGGTTATATTATCTTGATCATGTAAAGTCTGAAAATTATTATGCATTTTGTTAATGTACACAGTGCTTACAAATATTTTTTGAGTGCTTAAAAGGTGCTTATTTTTTGTTAAAAGATTTGGCTATGCACTCTGTTATAATTCAAAAAATTTAGTAAGAAACTGAGCAATAACATGCAGAAGTATGTAGATGCCTGGGGTGATTCCTCAATTAGATGAACTTAAAAAGCGGGTGTAATAATGCAATCTCTGGTGAACAAAAAAGTATCCCATTAAATCAAAAAGAAAAAAAACATTGGAAAGACACGTATACTTCATTATATATGTATACTATATACAATATATATTCTTTTATCCATGTATATACATGGATAAAAGAATATATATTCGTGAAATTCATTTTGATGTTAATGTATGGGAAAGTTTTTATTCTTAAATTTAAAAAAAAAATTCAATTTTAATTATGTTTTACTTCATTATTAAATTTGTTTAAAAAATCATAATTTTTTCTGTAACAAAATATATTTTGTTTCAGCCAAGTATTTACCGTAATTTAAAAAATAAACATTGGATTTGTAGTCACTTGGTTGGAAAATCAAACATGCGATTCGTTTTCTTTCGATTTATGAAACAAACATCATGATTCGTTTTTACGTAATTCAAAAAATAAAAATCGGGATTCGTATTCAGTTCGATTCAAATCCGATTCGATGCAATGAAATTCAAAACATATTATTGTAACAGTTAAAAGTGTTCACACATATAATTAAAAAATAAAATTAATTTTTCCGAATCTATTTTATTTTTTTTTTATTACTCAAGAATAATCCAAATCAGATCTATTGGCTATCGAAATGGGCTACAGGTGGCGCAGATCAGAACTCATTATATATGGCTACATGACAATGACTTATAAGCCTATATATTGAGCACACAAGTCAGCAAATGTACTATACTGTTCGAATTAATTGGGACAAATGAAAAAAAAGTGGTTTATTGAAACTTTAGCTTTTAATCATTACATACCTTTAGTTACATTGATACATGTCTGTATTAATATGAAGTATGTCCTCCTTTAGCAGATATGACTTCAAGAACACGTTTTGGCATTGATTCCACTAGTGTAGCGTACATGTTCTTGACTTCATCGTCGTGGAACCATACTTGAATAGCACTTTTTATCATTTGTTCTGCTGTCGTGCAATTCATCTTGGCTAAGCGATTTTTTAGAATATGCCACAGGTTCTGAATGGAATTTAGGTCTGGTGAATTATCAGGCCAATCAAGCACTTTTATTTTGTTTTCTCGCATAAAATTCTGGACCAGTTTGGAATTGTGACAAGGGGCCAAATCATGTTGAAATGTTCCGTCGAATGTTTCCATGAATGGAACAATCCTACTATGTAATATATCGATGTATTTGGCTGAATTCATCATGCCTTTTAGAGGCACTAAGCTTCCAGTGCTATTTGTTGTGAAGAAACCCCAAAACATTTGTTTAGAAGGGTGTTTTACAGTCTGTTGGATATGATCTGGTCTCAGACTTTCGCCTTCACTTCGTCTAACTACACTTGATTTGTGTCCCTGCACAAATAAATGTGTTTCATCACTGAAAACCACTTTCTTCCAGTCATTTACAGTCCATTTTTGGTATTTTCTGGCCCATGCTAAACGTTTTTTCATCATTTTCTGAGTTAGAAATTGTTTTTTCCTTGGTCTTCTTGCCTTACGTCCAACTTCTAGAAGTCTTTTTCGTACAGTTGAAGTACTCACATCAACACCACAATCCAATAAATCCCTTTGGGGGTCTGTGCTCGTCTTTCTTGGATTAATTTTACTATTTCTTATTAGACTTTTATCAGTTCTTGGAGTAGTTTTCCGTTTGCGTCCACATTTTCCTTTTCTTTTTGGAGAGGATGAGCCGGAATCTTAAAATGTTCTAAGAATTCTGGAAACACTAAATTTCCCTACACCAACTGCTGTAGCGATGTCTCTTACAGTCCTAAAAGTGTGTTCATTAAGAGCGATAATTTTAGAGCGTTTCCTCGGACTAATATCAATCTTTTATAAGCACATAACTTGTGTTAGACTAAACTCAAAATTATAACCACCAGTTTCCACACTGAAATGCTCACAACTGAACTACAAATACACTAAATCCAGTCAGACGAGTAAATTATAGTGAAGGTCTATCCGTCACCGCAGCTCAAGGCAGATATAACTGGTTTGAAGCGGTTCGGGACATCACTGGCAATCCCATACCAACTCGAATGAGAAAATCTTGTTTGTCCCAATTAATTCGAACACTATATTATGTAATTTCAATAAATCAATAAATATGGCTACACTTTGCATCCTTCCATCATTAGCGTGTGGACAATCATAGGAGAAGGAACTGTGGTGGTTCAGGGGATTAAGCGTTCCCCTTCCGATGAGTTCAGCTGGGTTCGAATCCCAGCGATGGCTGGTCGATACGACATCCACACCCGGTCACAGTGCTGATTTGAAATATCCTCAGTAATAAACGGATCAGGGGTTAGAGTCCCCTTGTCATCATTCTAACCGTGGGAGGCTTTCGTGGTTTTCATCTCCATGTAACGCAAATGCGGATTAGTTTCATCAAGAAATCCTTCATGAAGGCAAATTTCTCCCAATACTTGATCATGGAGTTCCTTCGTCTTCTGTGGATTCAAAATTACAAGGCTACGGAGTTGAACGTTAGTAGACGAAAACCCAAAATTGAGTCGACTGTTCAACGACGGTAATAAAATGAAGTCATAGAAAGTTGTCGAGATAGCCTGATTGATAGGGCGTATTCGAGTGTTGCGATCGTGATTATTGTTCGTCTTAAGTATTAAACTTTAAGCATTCTAAACTAAAATGGTTTAACTGAGCTAAAAGTAGCCGATCATTATTATTTTTTTTTTTTTAACTTTGTAAACTTGCTTACTGACAATTATATTTTAATCGTTATAACTGTTGCTGAAAAACTCTGCTATATGTCATCAACTAAGTAAATGTTGTTTCACAATTATATTCTTAACTACTTATTTTGAATTAGTCCCAAGACAGTACTATATAAAGTACTTATACTGACATACAACTTGAAATCGAAGACTATGACTTCAAAAGACGAATGTACAATCGATGCATCGAAAAAAAAATCTTTCGAAGTATTTTCGGTGGTGTCTGAATTAACGGACTACGAAAGAGAAGATTCAACCATGAACTTTACCGGCTTTATAAACAACATGACATTATGAAATATATCAAAATTCAATAGGTGAATGAGGCTGGTCATCTAGAGCGGTCATCGGATGAAGTACATCTAAAAGGATTTTTATGACTATGCCATTTGGGAATCTATTAAGGGGACGATCTAAACTCCGATGGTCCGATTCTGTAGATAGGGATTTCTACATACAGAACTGTAAAAGCTGCAGAACCATTGCTGAGAAAGGGTCACCCTGGGCTGTTACGCCAATGATGATGATTATATGTCAAATGATATATTTTTTAAACTGTCTAAACTACTAATTAGTAATTATTTTTATGAAGATGGTTCTGCATTTGGTATTAGTTATTAATTTTTAAAAAAAATCATTACTGCAAATGTGGATGTTTTTTTTTAAATATCCGTCGTTGAACAACCGACGCAATTTTTGGTTTACGACTACTAATGTTCAACTTTGTAGCCTTGTAATTTTGAACCAATCCAGAAGACAAGGATACCCAGAGGTTTTGATTTGTTACAGGAACACAGAGGATTTTGCGACTCGACAGATTTAACGTGCATCAGTCAACATTTTACTACACGGGGAGTCTTCGGCCGGCGGGGATCGAACCCACGAACTCTTGGACATGCGCCCATTGCCCTACCAACCAGCTATCTCGGCCTAAATGTGGATGGTTAACCGTGTAAAGCTAAAAATAAATGATTCTGCTGGTCGTAAGATTAAGTTACTACTTCCGATTGTTTTTTACGCCTAAGAAAATACTTCGCCTAATATTTGCTCTGAAAATATAAACAAAAGCCGGTTCTGTTTTTTCCCTTTCTCAAATATGCTATAGGTAATAGAACCGATTAAAATCGTTTCTTGCTTTGGAAATCACCTTACTTATGTGACAAACATAATCATTCAAACCGAAACAAATAACTGACTCCGTCCCATTTGCGTTGTGTATTAATTTACTTTTAATCAAATAGTAGCACAATTTTTCCTAGAGGAGAAAAGGTCTTCGCTGGGTTTACCATTATTGAGAAATCCAATCCTTCAGTAGTCCGAAGATTGCGACATCTTTCTAATCATCACCTCCACTGCTCAGTTTATGTTTGTTTTTTTTGAGACTACTAAAGTGATCCACGCGATGGCCTTCTTCGTCTTACGAGATTTTGGTAGTTATAGTTAATTTTACGTCGCACTAGAGCTGCACGATGGGCTATTGGCGACGGTCTGGGAAACACCCCTGAGGATGATCCGAAGACATGCCATCACAATTTTGATCCTCTGCAGAGGGGATGGCACCCCCGCTTCGGTAGCCCGATGACCTGCACGCGAAGTCAAGCACTTTACGGTAGAACAGTTTAACGAGGACCAATACCGCACACCCTCGGTCCCTACGCAGACTGATCCAAGTGGTCACGCGCCCGCACACTGACCGTAGCCAGTGATGCTTGACTTCGGTGATCTGCTGGGAACCGTGTCTTAACGATCAGTCCACTGCGGGACGGTTTTCGGTAGGAGTGAGTGTTCTACAAAAAGTCGAGTTCAACAGCACGCACAAAAAGTGTTCTTTAATGAAAACTTTAATCGGTAACAAAAAAGGAATTGAAAAGTTGAAACAATTCGGTCCTGTATCTGGAGGTTTGTGTCTTCAATGACAGAACAGATTGTCAAATCAAAGACTGAAACATGCATTTAAGACTACGGGGGCAACTTAACCTGCCACCTCCATGTTTTAGAGTGTTAGGAAAATGACAACTCTTAAGCTTTTTATCATTTTTGCTACTTTTTAGAGTACGTTCAATATATACTTTGAGGAGTTTCCATAACCAAGGGGTGTTGTCCTTACTTCCCACACGCTGTAAAGCGAGGAGGTAGCTGGTCCGAATCCCATTGTAACCTTGAATTGATTTTTGTGCTGTTTATTGTTCAATTTAGCAATACTGTAAAAGTCGTTCTTTGCATTGAGCTCACAAAAGTTACACATGTGCGTGCAAAATATGTTTATACCATGATGGGAACCTCCCTAGTCTAGCGATTTAAGATATCTGCTAAACGTCGCTTAGGGTAGAGGTAGCGGGTTCGAATTTCGCCGTAAACCTCGATATATCTTAGTGATGTCGTTCTCTTACTTGTGCTGCATGTTCTTTAACTTGAAAAATGCTTACAAATCGTATTTTGTAATGAGTACACTAGCTCGCATATGTATTTTATTTTATTTTGTAACCATCGTTGGGTTTTGTAACCCAATTTTGGGATTACGACTACTAATGTTCAAGTCTTTTAATTTTGAACCCAGTCTAAAGACAAAGGAACTCTTGGATCAAGTATCGGGAGAAATTTTTGACTTAGTGGAGGACTTTTTAGATGGAACTAACTCGCATTTGCGTAACAAGTAGAGGAAAACCACAAACCCTCCCACGATTTGCTTGCCGACAAGGGGACTATAACCCATGATCCCGTCTACCACTAAGGATATTTTAAGCCAGCACCGTAGTCGGGAGCGAAATTCGTATCGACCAGCTATCAATGGGATTCGAACCCGGGTTATCTTATTGAGAGGCGCGTGCTCTAGTCCTTGAGCCACCCCGACTTATCTTGCATAAGTATGTGTAACGTTAAATAACATGATGCACCAGCGTTATAGTTGATTCTTTTGGGATTTTCCTGGTCGAGCGGTATTGTCTACCAAACACTCTTTAGCGTGGAGGTGGCGGGTTCGAATACCACAGTAGTCCAAGATGTATCTTCGTGCTGTCCCTCTCTGAATTGTATTACATGTCTTTCTGCTTGACAAGTGCTTAAAAGCCGCACTTATGAAATTAAGAGCACAAGCCTGCATCTATGGGTACCAAATAAAAATCAATCGTTCTTTAATTGTGTTGTTTGAAGAAATTTATTGAATTTTAGACCATAAAGTTTATAAGTTAATAATACCCGATGCTTTTTCATTCAGATTCACAATAATCAAACGCTACTTTAATATATATACGTCCCGCAGTGGACTGGTCGTTAAGACACGGTTCCCAGCAGATCACCGAAATCAAGCATCACTGGCTGCGGTCAGTGTGCGGGTGGGTGACCACTTGTATTAGTCTGCGTTATGACAGAGGGTGTGCGATATTGGTCCTCGTTAAACTGTTCTACCGTAAAGTGCTCGACTTCGCGTGCAGGTTGTCGGGCTACCGAAGCGGGGGATGCCATCCCCTCTGCAGAGGATCAAATTTATGATGGCATGTCTTCGGATCATCCTTAGGGATGTTTCCCAGACCGTCGCCAATAGCCCATTGTGCTGCTCAAGTCCGACGTAAATGAACAAATAGAACAACAACAACTGAATTATATTACCTGAATTGTATTTCGACTTGACAAAGGCTTAAAAGCCGTACTTATGAAATTGAGAGCACAAGCCTACATGTATGTGTAACAAATAAAAAATAAAAATCGATCAGTCCGTGGTTTGTGGTAGAAGCATGTTGAATTTGAAGAAGAGCCTCAGAGCTCAAATAAATCTTATTAGGCTAAATTAAGCCTTACCTATTGAAACGCAGTGCTATAAGCGAAAGCAGACAGCACGCCGCACTTTACTATACTCAATAAAAAACGATCGTTCTTTATTGATCTTGTGTTGTTTAAAGACATTTATTGAATTTTTGACCATAAAGTTTATAAGTTGATATAATATCCGGTGCTTTTCCATTGAGATTCACAATAATCAAACGCTACTTTAATATATATACCCAATCGAATCGGAATGGTAAGTACACATAACCTAAATATTTTCTTGTCATCATACCAAAATAACTTTGGTTTTATTCTTGAAAAAGCAGATTTGGATTAATAAATAAATAGAAACTTACTATTTTGACAAGGATTTCTTTTTTCCTTGGAATTTCACTTTAAGTTCCTTGCAATCTAGAGTTTCTGAGAATTTTTCTCTCGCTAAGTTCCTTTTTACGTCAAGGTTTGGAGTAAAGCTTTTAAATCTGCGTCATTAAAGGGTAAGCTCTTTTGCCGGATTTATTTGAGATTGTTGTTGACAGATCTCTTAATACATATATTTTTATCTTCTCAGAATGTTAAAAGAATTATCAGCTGTTTCGTTTGTAAGACAATTCTTCTCTCAACTGATCGGTCGTGATTCGATAGAGTTATGTGTGGGACATTCCATAAAAATAAAATGTTTGCGTTGAAAAAAATAATATAATTGATTTATTTTATGATTTCTTTTCGTAAATATAATAACTGACTGGTTCTGATATGATACCGAGTTATACAGGGAAAGGACAAAAACTTCTACACGAATAAATTTCTTCATGTTTCTCAAGAAATACTAAGGGAATTATTTTATAACTTTAGAAGTGATTAGATCATGCGATTTCTCATAACTTTTGAATTTCTCATATCAGATAGCCTTTAGAGGTTTGAGGGACCGGTAATAAATTACGAACGGAAAAGAAAGCATTTGAACATTCCATGTCCAAAAATGTAGCAAAAAATATGTAACTTAAGACAGTTATTTTTGTTATTATATTCAGTAATTACGCAAAATTTCGTGAAGTCAGTTTAAATATTTATGGAGATAAGGACATTTTTATAAAAAACTAATATTTTTGCCTTACGTTTTTTTTCTACAACCTTAAAATATTAAAAAAAAAATTAAACAAAATTTTTAGAGTAATTTAAAATTAATGACAAAATTTTTGCTTTAAAAAAATTAATTTGAAACTAATTTTAAAAAAATTTATTTTAATTTAAAAAAAAATTCATCTAAATCTGTGCAATATTTAAAGCCGTTCTTTTATACCGCCCAAAAGCTGAAGAAATTAAATATTCTTTTCCTTATAATTTTGCAATATGAATCGTATTTGGCGAGTAGTGAAGAAATTCCGATTGGAAACGTCTCAAAAATTTAAAAAGTTTCACGCAATTTTCTAAGTAGTTTTTGTACTCTCTAAAAGAAAGCCCAAAAATGATAAGGGGTTTTCTACAAATATTATTTTGTTTCAGAAAGCAGAATTTAATAACAAATGATAATATCCTACGATAAACGTTCATACACCAAAATGTGGGGGTATTTTTGTAGATGATCCCCAACAATGTTTGTGTCATTTTAATAAACCTTGTTTAATAGTGCCAAATAAAATTTGTGAAAAAACCCTTATCATTTTGAGCTTTCTTTTATAAGTACGAAAATTCCTTAGAAAATTGGTTGAAACTTTTTAAATTAAGATATTTACATCGAACTTTTTTTAATAGCTGCCAAATACTATTCACCTCAAGATTAAGAATTTTTTTTTGTAATTTTTTCCGCCCATGCGCATTATATATATAACCTGCTATAATTATTCATACTTTACGCAGTTTTAAACGAATTTTTCTCAAATTTCATAGCAATAATTTTGTAATTAATTCTAAATTGTTCCAAAAAACTTTGTTCAATTTTAGAGTTTAAAATTATAGCAAAAAAACGCTTTTTAATAAAAATGTCCATTTGTTCATATATGGGTGATTCTCACGAAACATGACAATTTGGACCAAAAAATTTCTTCAAATTTAAAGTTTTCAAAATAATCAAAAAAATTTTTTGTATACTTCTTTAGCTACATTTATTAATATCTTATAGACAGCAGTGTAGTTTATTGACATTTGCTCGAGAAAAAAAATAAAATAGAAATTCACCAAATCTTGAATGCCAGGAAAATGACATATTACCTTAGAAGTTTAAAAAAACAGTCATTTTAAGTTAATAGTAAGTAGCTCAACTTAAGCCTTTATGTTAGATGGACCATAAATTGCTTAAATTAATTCTTTTTGTCCACTGTAGAAGGAATTAAAAAAAATTTTGTTGCTGATATGTACAGAATAAAATTGTGTATAATAATCAATCATTAAATAAATAAATAACTTTGATTACATCCAAGCATATTACAATCATACATAAACTTGGTATTAGGTTAATATTTGCTTTCCCTCTTTACAGTATTAGCAGTTAAAAAGAATTTCTGGTAACACTTCAATGTCCTGGCATTCATAAGCCAGGAAAATGACAGCCAGGATAATGACAAATTCGCCATTTTATAGCATATAACTTTACTTTAATTTAATATTTTGGCCGAAGACGTTTATATTCTGCAGAAAACAACAGTATTTCTTAAAATAACTCAGATAAATCTATGTAGTTTTTGTTACTAATGATTTCAAGAAGCCAGGAAAATGACAGCATAAAAACATACTCACCTTGAAACATTTTTTGAAATAGATTTTGAGCCAGAAAATTGGTTCTTTATTCATGCAACAAGACATGTTCAGATAGGAGGGTATCTCATAAATTTATTAACATAAGATATTGATTCCTGGAGCTATCTATTTTGGTTATAAATCACTAAATAAAAGTAGTCAGGAAAATGACTGATTTTCATGGGACAAGCAGAAAAAATTATTTTAAACGAAGTTTTAGTAAACAATACCCTCTGCGTACATTCTAGAAATGCTTACATAGGATAAAATAAAAAAAAATTAGATTTTGAAAAATGTATGGGAAGTTTTGCAGCTAGTTATTATTGGAAATATTGTTTGGGACATGTCAGGAAAATGACATTTTGATATTCAATTAAATTTTTTAAAGATACAAAACAGTCAATGCTAGTGCAAAGTCATTTTAAAATACTAACAGCAATGCTATTTGTCAATTTTTTTTAAAAAAAAGTTCTTTTAATATTATAGTATTAGATCTTGGAGCAAAGGGACAGTGAATTGTATATTTAAGCTAGCTTTACAAAATTTTGTGCACTTATTACATGTAATAATCAAAATAACTGTCACAAGTTACGAAACTATTTCTATGTTTTTTTTGGCATAGGATGTTTAAAATTACTTTTTTTCGTTTGTAATTTACTGTCGGCCCCTCAAACCTTTAATTTTCATAGATATGAATGAGAGATCGCATGACTTTTAATACTTCTAAAATTATGAAATTATTCTCTAAGTATTTTTTGAGAAAGATAAAGAAATGTGTTATTACATAAGTGTTTCCATTATTTATCCAACCCCTGTAAGCTATTCCTTTAAAATATTACGTTTACGCTGCAATAAAGGACAGAATTTATTTGTTTAATAATTCCTAGTCAGTAATTATGATAGATACACGCTATTGAAGCATTTTTTGCTACAATTTTTTGAAAAAATCATGTGTCCTTACGGGTAAATGTAACTGTTTTTGTGATTTTTCTCCTACTACAACAAAGTACTTTAATTTACCTTTTTTAGAATAATTTTTATTTTACTTCTTGAATTCTTTTTTTTAAAGTAATAAATTTTCATTTTTGCTAAGAAACTTAGACTCCCCCCCAGGGGCACACTGATTCTAAGTATAAAATACTATCAGTACTAACAATTACTTCAAAAGTGTAGTAGAAATAATTTTAATTTATTTTAAAACTGGTGAACAGACCCATTTTTGGGTTTATAACTATCAATGCTCAACTTCGTAATCTGGAGTTTTGAACCCAACCCAGAAGACAAGGGAACTTCCGGATCAAGCATTGGAACGATGCTAGCCTTAGTGAAAGCCTTTTATGGTACTAACCGGCATTTGCGTTTCAACAGGAGAGGAAAATCACGAAAACCTCCAAGGATGGCCTGATCAGCCATCGCTGGGATTTGAACCTAGGTAACGTCATTGAGTGATGAGTGCTCTAGCTTTGGAAACCCTGCAACAGTATCAAATTAAAACGGATCACTATAGAGGAAAACAGGTTAAAAAACAGCTTGATTGCCTGATGAAATTCGAAGATGTTTCTTATTCGTGAACCATCGCGGCTCATAAGAAAAGTCATGACACAGGGCGCGTTTTTAGTGAGCTAAATATGATACTGATGAACTTAACGTTTATGGTGTTGAATCGAATGTCCCTTGGTTTGGGGATAAATTTGGCGACAATTGTACTAAAGCCCCGTTTTTGATTTCCATGATATTCTTTGCTTTCATTGACGTCAACTTCGGATTATTATAACTTCTGTTTATCGTATTGAGATTGGTTTTTGGTTTGTTTTCATATATATTGGTTTTTTAAAATATTAACTGACGTTATTTTTTTACTATATATCGCTATACTATATGCTTGCTATATATAGCTATCCTTATGGCTCATATAAGAATGTCTGTTGAAAAAAAATAGTGCGTGGAGTCCCTCCGAGGAAGAAGTTAAACTTCGCAATCTGCGACGTTAATTGTAGAAGAATCAGCAGTCGTAGAAGGATCACTAGTTCTATTCAACGACTCTTTTTCCTGCTCCGCTCGCTTCCGTGCTCTGTAATCACGGTAATATTGTGCATTTTTCCCTCGTGGACCTCTTGAACCAGTGGAAGTGCTTGTGGTTGCCTCATCGTCTCGCCCTGGAAAATGTATTTGTATTAATAATGTATGTGAATGCGTCATAATGTAATTTCAGAAGAGAAAACCTAACAATCAATTGATATTCACAAGAGACGTACCTTGACATAACCTTAAATCCGTCGCATTGTCCGTGGGATTGTTTTCACTCATTTTTTACAATTGTTATCCACTAAATTTGAAAATAAAAAATACTACCCTATTAAATTATATGTGTATCAAAACAAACTAAAAAAATATTTATAGAAAAACAATACTTTTATGACTTTTATTATTTTTATGCTAGTGAGAACCAAAACAATATGGTAATGAATCAGGGAAAACTGGATCCTACCACGTGATTTCCCGGCCAATAAAAATGTAGCATTAAACGTTTAACGCAACCTTGTTGGAAGTCGCATAAGAAGTGTAACTTCAATAAGCATTATTTTTCTTATTATTATTTTTGAATTGGGGTCATGATATCTGAAAACAAAATTAAAATTTTATATTGATGTTTTTTGATAAATAAAGATCAATATTAAATGTTAAAACATTTAGGTAGTGTTATTATTTCTTGTTGACATTATTTCGTGTTATTCTAGCTTGTTGCTATCATTGTTTCCTTGTTGATGAATTAACATCAGTATTGAAATACTTAGTTTAGTTGATGTTTTAGTTGTTTAAAAAGATTTGTAAAAGAAAATTAAAAATTTGTTGTGTTTTGAAGCCGATCTTGGCTTCGAAATTCGCCAAAAATAAGAGTGGCAACAATATGTAAACTATTAAAAATAACAATGACTCGGTATAGTTTCGCTTCTTTTTGATTGATACACGCATAAATTGAGTTTTTTTGCTTTCAAAATGACCCCACCGGAATAGTTAAACCCTTTTTAACAGATTGAAAAATAGAAATAATTCCCAGCCTTTTTCGAATCGTTTGAATGAAATATAGTTTAAAGCGCTTAAAACTCCACCAATTTAGTAGTTTAAATTGATAAATTGTTCCTAAATCGCACCGGTGCAATTTAGGAATGATTATGAGGTACGATTTAGGCAACTAAGCAATGTTTTAAAGAAAATGATATTCCAAGCCTCAAACAAAAGTTATCAAGCAAAGAAACAAGTTAAACTAAACAGACTACATTGTTTAAAAATTATGCCGTGGATTGATCGGTTCCGAGCAGATCACCAAGTCAAGCATCACTGGCTGCGGTCAGTGTGTGGGTGGGTGACCACTTGGATCAGTCTGCGTAGGGACCGAGGGTGTGCGGTATTGGTCCTCATTAAACTGTTCTACCGTAAAGTGCTCGACTTCGCGTGCAGGTCGTCGGACTACCGAAGCGGGGGTGCCATCCCCTCTGCAGAGGATCAAAATTGTGATGGCATGTCTTCGGATCATCCTGAGGGATGTTTCTCAGACCGTCGCCAATAGCCCATTGTGCAGCTCTAGTGCGACGTAAATGAACTACAACAACAACAGCTTAAAAATTATATGATGAATTTGATATTGTATGGTACTTTTATTTACGTCGCACTGGATCTGTACAATGGGCTATTGGCGACGGTCTGGGAAACATCTCTGATGATGATCCGGGGACAACATACATGCGTCACATCCCATTTTACAGGAAAGTCACACTCACTCACCATCCATCCTCAGATCGTAATTTTGACCTGAACCAGAACACAATCTGCGATGCAGTATCCCCAGAGGTATTGATTTGTTATGGGAACTTAGAGGACTTTGCGACCTCGATAGATTAAGCGGACTCCAGTCACCATTTTGGACACGGGAATCGAACTCACGACCTCTCGGACACGGGCATATCGCCTTACCCGCCAAGCTATCTCGGCCCCATGATGTATTTGTAAAATCAGTAAATTTTGTCTTGCTATATCCCTACACAGGATGTTCGAAAACAGTGAAAACTAGTAAATCGACTAATTTAAATAAAAGTTTTAACTTAGTACATAGCGTTTAGATTCTTTTGCATGGATCTTCGCATGAAAAAAGCTTCCCAATTTATCAGTGCGTATTGTACTGTACTGATTCCCAAATGGTGCACCGCGAAACTCTAGGGTTCCGTGGAAGAATTAGCACTTTTTATAAAGCTCTTTTCATAAGTTTTGAAATTTTAATTTAGATACAACCTATGATTCATAATTTATTCAATCTATATCCCTCATAAAATTATTTTAAGTGTATACCAATGAAATAGAAATGTTATTTTTTATAAGAAAATATGATATGTCTAATATCAATATATTAAATTACGAAAAGAACTTATATTTATAAAATATTGCATAAGTATTTCCTATCTCGCTTTTCAAATCAACTAATTTATTTCATGTATATTAAGGGTGGTCTTTGCGGAACACTCTGTTTAATTAGTGAGTTGATAGTGCAAGTCTGGATTCCACCGAAAGAAGGTTGATTATTTAGAGTTCCATAGCCGAAAAGAAAGTGGGAGCCGCTGCTGTACACAATGCTACTTTAAAAATCAAAGATAGTGCGATTTGGGAGAGGTATGACTTAAACAATTTTCCTCTTCTCATTTATTTTGTGAGATTAAGGGTGGTGTTTACGAAACACTGCGTTTAATAAGTGAGTTGATAGCGCAAATTTATGGTACATAAATAAGGTCTGGATGAAAAACAATAACACCTTTAAAAGCAAAAGAATAACTACACATGAAAAGTCAACTCAGAATGTAAATATAATTTTTATTATCTCTCATGTTTTGACATCATGTCAGTAACTTTTCTTGCCCATCCTGATTCTAAAGCAACACTTGCACTAATGTGTGATGCTTCTGATAAGGCCATTGGAGCATCGATTCAGCAAGTAACCAGTGACAATAGTTGGGAGCCTCTTGGTTTTTTCTCTCGTAAACTTAGCATGACAGAGCAAAAGTACAGCACATATGACCGAGAACTTTTAGCCATTTTTGCAGCTATTAAATATTTCCGATACATATTAGAAGGAGTAAACTTCATCGTTTTCACTGATCATAAAGCTTTAACTCATGCCTTGAATCAAAAATATGACAAACTCTCACCTCGACAAATTAACCATCTAAATTTCATTGCTCAATTTACAAGTGACATTCGACATATTGACGGATNAGGGAAAACTGGATCCTACCACGTGATTTCCCGGCCAATAAAAATGTAGCATTAAACGTTTAACGCAACCTTGTTGGAAGTCGCATAAGAAGTGTAACTTCAATAAGCATTATTTTTCTTATTATTATTTTTGAATTGGGGTCATGATATCTGAAAACAAAATTAAAATTTTATATTGATGTTTTTTGATAAATAAAGATCAATATTAAATGTTAAAACATTTAGGTAGTGTTATTATTTCTTGTTGACATTATTTCGTGTTATTCTAGCTTGTTGCTATCATTGTTTCCTTGTTGATGAATTAACATCAGTATTGAAATACTTAGTTTAGTTGATGTTTTAGTTGTTTAAAAAGATTTGTAAAAGAAAATTAAAATTTTTTTGTGTTTTGAAGCCGATCTTGGCGTCGAAATTCACCAAAAATAAGAGTGGCAATAATATGTAAATTATTAATAATAACAATAACTCAATGGAATAGTTTCGTTTCTTTCCGACTGATTCACGCATAAATTGAGGTTTCTTGCTTTCACAAAGACACCACCGGAATAATTAAACCCTTTTTAACAGATTTAAAAATAAAAGTAATTCCCAGACTTTTTCGACCGTTTGGATGAAATATAGTTTAAAGTGCTTAAAATTCCACCGATTTAGTAGTTTAAATTGTTTGTTCCTAAATCGTACAGGTGCCATTTAGGAATGAATATGAGGTACGATTTAAGCAACTAAGCAATGTTTTAAAGAACATGTTATTCCAAGCCTCAAACAATAGTTAGCAAGCAAAGAAACAAGTAAAACTAAACAGAGTAAAATTATATGATGAATTTGATTCCGTATGGTACTTTTATTTTTTACGTCGCACATTGGACTTTTGGCAACTGTCTGGGAAACATCTCGGAGGATGATCCGGCGACAACATACATGCGTCACATCCCGTTTTACAGAGAGGTCACACTAACACTCCATCCTCAGATCGTAATTTTGACCTGAACCAGAACACTATCTTCGATCCAGTATCCCCAGAGGTATTGATTTGTTATGGTAACTTGGAGGACTTTGCGACCTCGATAGATTAAGCTGGTTCCAGTCACCCTTTTGTACACGGGAATCGAACTCCCGACCTTTCGAACACGGGCCAAACGCCTTACCAGCCAAGCTATCTTGGCCGCATGATGTATTTGCATTTAGTCCTGCTATGTCCTTACACAGGATGTTCGAAAACAGTGAAAACTAGTAAATTGACCAATTTAAATAAAAGTTTAACGTAATCAGTTCGTTCTGTACACTACTGATTCCCAAATGGTGCACCGCGGAACTTTACGGTTCCGTGGAAAAGTTAGCACTTTTTATAAGCTATGATACGTTTTGAAACTTTCAATTTAGATACAAGCTATGATTCATAATTTATTTAATCTTTTGGTTACTGCCCTCATAAATTTTTTTCACTTTTCACATCATTTTTTATAAGAAAAGATAATACGTTTAATATCAATATATTAAATAAATTACGAAAAGAACAAGTATTTATAAAATATAGCATAAGTATTTCCTATCTCGCTTTTCAAATCTACTCATTTATTTAATGTAGATTAAGGGTGGTCTTTGTGCAACACACTGTTCAATTTAGTGAGTTGATAGCACAAGTTTGGATTCCATCGGAACAAGGTTGATTATTAAAGAGTTTCATAGCCGAAAAAAAAGTGGGAGCCGCTGCTGTACACAATGCTACTTTGAAAATCAAAATCAGTGCGATTTGGGATAGGTACGATTTAAACAACTTTCCTCTACTCATTTATTAAATGAGATTAAGGGTGGTGTTTACGGAACACTGCGTTCAACAAGTCAGTTGATTGCGCAAGTTTCTGATATCTAAATAAGGCCTGGAAGAAAGTAACACCTTTAAATGGAAATCAAGCAAAAGAATAACTACACATGAAAAGTCAACTCAGAATGTAAATATAATTTTTATTATCTCTCATGTTTTGACATCATGTCAACCATGTTATATGTACATCAATTAAAACATTTTTTTTTTAATATTTAATCTCATCGTGACAAAAGATGTGTTTTGTAAAGATGTATCGTCATTTGCCCTCTATAATTATGACACACTAAAGTACATGCAACGTGTGATGAATATTAAAAAATATACATCGTATATATGTATATATATATATATTTCACATTTGGCAATATTAATAACAATAACAGTTAAAAAGCTCTGAGAAATAAACAATGAAGCACTAACAACACACGGTACAACAATACAATTAGTTCATTTTATGTTTATATAACCCGAAAATATAGCATTCAATTCTTTAATAAGAAGATTCATCAACAGTGGACGCCTCTAACAAGGCTGAACTTAACTGTAACCGGTTGTATACAGGCTGTTATATTACCATGATAGATTGACGGATGCATCGAAAATTGATGATTCATACCGTCACAGAAAACGATTTTTTTACGATTTGAATTTATATATTTTTTAAATGAATTTTATGAATTTGTTACCGTCACAGAAAACGATTTTTTTTACGATTTGAATTTATATATATGTTTTAAATGAGTTTTATGAATTCCAGAAATAATTTATGATTTATAAGTCAGAAAACGCAGATTGATATATGATAAATTGTTAGTTTTTAATCGTTATAAGTTCAAGCTACTATGCAGTTTTAGAATATTTGCCGAAATTGAGGCCAAAAAAATTAACTTTTAGAGTGTAAACTTAGTATATAAGCGAGGGCAAAAGCGCAATTAAAATTTTGCGAATCACTACTGAGGAAAGTGAAGCTAGAAACATCAAAACGTATTAGATTGCTGAGGGAAACAAAGAGGAGTTAAAGACAAATTCATATTTCATCAGGCAATTATACTGGTTTTGGTATTTTTCTGATCGCCTTCTTCACTAATGATTCAGCAGATTTCGTTTTTTCCTCGCTTATACACTGATTTGTAACCTAGTGTTTCTACTATTTTGACTCAATTTTTGACAAGGATTTTAAAAACAAATATAAAGAGTGATGATTAGAGAACACCGGTATAAATTGCCATTCAATTTGTTTTCCTCGATGACATTATTTATTGTTTAAAAAAACAATTTTGCTTGGTGACATTGTTACAGCCTGATACATAAGTATAAAATTACTATCAAGTTTTGCCTTGCTTCTTATAAGAGAAATTTATAAAAAGCGTGCACCACACGGGTATATCGGGCATCTCACTAACACGTAAGAGGTCGAAGGTGTTTTGCGTTTAAAATAGGTATTTAAGTATATCACTGAAAAATTACCGGTATAGAAAAAACGCATACACCTGACAAAATTCAAAAAAAGTCTTTCCTGAAATTATTTTCTAAATATCCATTAATTTATGTTAGAGGAAAAAATGTTAAGATTTAATTAAAAACTGAGTATATTTACATATATATCGTTAATAAAATAGTTATTGTTAGAGAAATTTTGAACTAACTACTAGTTATCATTAAAAAGTGACTATGAAATTTCTATTCATCAAACTTAATTGAGGGGAAAACAATAGGCGCAATTATTACAAGCGTGATGATAAAGGAATCTTATTAATCTGTTACCATAGTAACGAAATACAGAAAGAGAATAGCAATTATTTTTTAACTAGTTGAAGTTGAGGTTATTTGTAAACTGACAAAAATGTCCTTAGTTATTTTATTTTTAGTAAAAAAATTAAGTGATCAATTTAATTTTAAATGCATCGACTACATTATAAGTGACAACTGATATTAAAATAATCTTCGTTCCCTGGAGTTAATAAGTTAACAAAGTATTTGGGATTAATTGAGATCAATTTATATTAAAGCTGTTAGCTAAAATGTACAACGATTGGAGATATACAAAATAAGGATTCTTATCTACAATATTTTTCTAAAAAAATAATCATTGATGAATCGATCATGGATTATTTTGAAGAAAAAAAAAATCTGAAAGACAAAATTCAGAGTTTGATTTCAGCTTTGATTAATAAAAAACATCAACAGAAATAAAAATAAAAAACAAAACATTTACAAAAGGATCTGTACAAACAGGGGAATTTTTTTAAAATCTTTTAGCCACAAAGAAGTGAAACAGCAAATATACAGACAACAAACCACAGAACTATCAATCACATTAAAATTGACATGAAAAATATTTAGTGCTTTCGCTTATAAATCCATTTTGACAACCAAGCCAACTTGGCGCAATTTTTTTTGATGAATCAAGCAATTAACATTGATACGTTACAACCAAATTGGCGCTTTTTTTTCTCATAAAATTATGTTGAGACATACATTGATTCTTTGTTGTTTCGACAGATGGCATTCTTGATTGTGCAGGCAAAAAACACTCACATAAAACAATGGACACTTAAAACGAACGTCCAGAATATACATAAAACAAGATTTGTTACAAACATTTTGTTTTCGGTCAAATAAAAATAATAAACACCTTGTTAGTTGAAAATGGTGATTTATATACAATGATTCTGAAGGAGCAAATATATATGCGCTTATGCATTTGTTAGACATGATCATGCGATGAAAATTGAAATTATGAACAATATGCAAGCTGAGCACCAACGTTTGATATGATTTTACTTTTATATATCTAATATAGTTCATGAACGTTCATGTATGTAGATTTCACACTATCTAAAAGTTTTCATTCTATTATATTAGAATTTAAAGTATATAATTTTTTTCAATATAAAGTATACATTTTTTTAAAATTTTTATATTTTTTTATTTGATTGAGCTGGTTTTGAAACTAAGTTTTTCATTCATTACTATAACAGCATTTGGATTATATGTAAGTTTTATCCGTTAAAGTTTTTTTCCAAATTTAATATCGTAATAATTTTTTTTTCTAATGCAATATAAATTTTTTTTAAAATTATAAATACGACTTTTACCTAATTGAAGTTATATCAATTTGATTAACCAGATTTCATTGTTAATTATGACGAAATTGTTTAATCTCTGTCCGTTACAAATGCAGTTCGGCAACAATTATAATTTTTGATTGTTACAAATTTTTTTTAACGAATAAATAATTATAATATCTACATACAAGACGATTTTAATTAACTACATAACAGTTATAATAGTTAAAATATTTGTCATAAGAAACAATGGTTAACAAGAGAAAATAAAGTTTTGATTAATAGTTTCATTTTTATATATAACATTAAAAAAATACTAAAATTACATAGAAAATAGAGAGCTTTTCGCGGACTCTGAAAAATTTTGTTTTTACTCAAAGTTCAAAAGTTGTAACGTTTTTAAATAAGGAACTTAATTTCAAAAATTAAAAGAAAAAAAAATCTAATTGTATCATAAAATGTATATTTTTTAAACGATTATATTTTGAGACAATAGAATTTAAATGAATTATAATGGTTAGATTATAAACATACATATTTTTGTAATAGTTTATTGTTTTACAATATTTACTTATAATATGAAATGAGCATTGTTAACCAAATTATCAAATTGGTTAGAAAATTTTTTTATATATAAAATAGTGTGAAATGTGCATTCATGTAACTTTAGCATTAAAGAGCCAAAACAATTACGTTGGCGATCTCTTGCGAGAAAACTATTTATTAACTATTATTCGTTAGTGCACTAATTTCTTTGAAATAATGATGTAGAGAAAAATAATAGTCGTTTTTACCGGCGTTCGATTTCTCATAAAAAGAATACAAAAATATGGTTGCGTTGACGCCGTAAAATATCAAAGCTATCTTAAGGCGTTTAGATAGCAGAACACCTGAATAAAAATATATTATTGAGTTATGATATTTAGCTTAAAATAATTTCTTAATTTTTAAGGGATGTAAACTTGAAAGGGGCAATGTAATTAATTAAATCACCTGATATTCCATTGTTATTATTATTTTTACAGCATAAGACTAATTTATTCTTCTATTTTTAATAAATTGAATGGCTTGGGCAATATAATGATAAGCCATATTTTACAAATTATTCACATTCTTGTGAAAATTGCACAATTTGAGTGCAGACAATAAGATGCTTTTGTGCATTGTGTGTAAATTGTTTACTATAGCTGTTTTGGTGGGGAAAAAAACCACAATATCTATATAGACAATAAGATGTTTTTGTGTATTATGCTGCCCTCTAATGGCAAGAAGATGCACTTGCAAAATATCTATCTGTAAATAATGCTTAAAAAATGAGGATTATATAGCCCAAATTCTTTCAATTATATTTAATAACTATGGTGTCTACAACAATATAAGACGAAATATTTGTTTTAAAGAAAAGTAAGGTAATTATAAAATTGAAAGGCTTAGTGGGATTTGTATGACAATTTAGTACATTTGTTAAACTCAGCTTTAGATTGTATGCAATATAAAAAAGAAGTTTTTCTAAAAAAATAATGAGATAAATGAAAGATTTTGCAAATTAAATTAGTATTACGCAGTTAAAACACTTTTTAACTATGATACAATTGATAATTAGATGCTTTAAGACATATAAAAATTTAACTTAACATGTTTTCCCACTAAGCTCTTTAGTTTAAATATATAAATCAAATCACAGCTTCTTAAACTTTTTTTTCAATAAATCATTTTTGTAATAGTTATAAGCCAAATATACAATTTTAATAAACCAGTGAAGTATATCAAAGACTTTAACGGTTGAATGTGCCTCCTAATTGTATATATCAATGATAGATATCATAGAAGTTAAGTTATGATAGATATTTTTAGCGACAAATAAATTTGATAGTGCGACCCCAAAGAAGATAATTTACTGGTAGTTTAAGAAGCCTTAATTAAGATATACAACTCCAAAATACAATGTTGTCATAGTAAGTAGCATTAACAGACTTAATTTAAATAGTAAGTGACAAATTATCTGATTTTAAACAGAATAAAAATTAATTGTGGCGTGTGCTTTTAAAACCAGCTCAATAGGTTTTAAGATATTTTTCAAAGTCCATAATAAAATTATTTTTTATTTATGAATTAAAAAACTCTTCAGTGAAGAAGAAAAAATAATAATTACTTAGAATTCTACAGAATAGGAGAATCGAACGAATACGCATTCATTATAAAAAAATAAGTAATAGATAGAACTGGTTTTAAAACTAAACGCCTGATAGATAAAAACAGAATATCAAGGCTTATAAATATGATTAACAGATGTGATAAAAATTCTGAATTATAACTCATAACATTTTTACTAATTTCGTGTCTACAGTGTTATATAAATCTTTAAAATAGATAACAGTAATACAAAACAAAACAAAAAATTAAACAAGTTATTTCAGCAAGTAATAATTAGATTATATATATTTTATACATTTTTATAACGTTTTACTGTAGTACCTCCTAATTATAGTGTAAAAAATTATCTTAAAATGCAGAACAGCTTTTAGAGTTGATAGAAAATTAGATTTTGATTAGTAATTATATATACTTTTACACAATATTTGATAAGCAATAAATAAATTTAAGGTAATTTAATTTATATAAATATGATACTGTAATAATTAATCCTAAAACACATAATACTATTAGCAAGGATAAAAATAAGATTTTTATTACTTATTTTTTATCCTAAAACACATTTGGGATAAAAATAAGAAATAATGTTAAAATGAAATAGATCAATACTTCTTATATAATAGATTTTTAATTACAAAATATTAAAATTTATAGAAAGGTGAGTTTTTATGGCTCAAAATTTTTTTTCTATTTAAAAACAAATTTAGGCAGAATAAAACAGATAAAACGTTGTTTCATTTTATAAATAAAAATAAGAAATAAGCTGAAAATAAAATAGTTCAATACTTTGTTTGCAAATATGATACTGTAATAATTAGTTTTAAAATACAATACAGGTCTTAAAATGTATAGAATATTGAATTTTCATGGCTTAATATTTTTCTCTTAGAAATATCTATGGTCATAATAGAATTAATAATACATTGTTACATTTTGTAATTTTAGATTGCACATGAGATGAAAGTCCAAAGAAAATAAAGTTGTTAAAATAAATGCAAAAGCTGCCTTAAGAAGCTATACTAGATTATAAAACCTAGAAATATAAAATGCTCAAAAATTATATAGCCTTGGCACAGGTATTAATTCGTAAACTTGTTAGAAAAATGTTTTAAAAATGTGTAAAAACAAACTTAATGTATTTCAATATACATAAATAGCTATATACAAAAGTAAAAGTTTTTTGAAAATCATAAACGAAAAAAAAAAATCATTGGGATGACAACCTAAAAATTATTGCACTCAATGCAGTTCAAATAGTAAATAAATATCTTTTTATTGCAATTAAAAAGCGCAATGTATACAAATAGATTCATATTGAATAAGCTTTCAAGCATGTTTAAACGACCAGCGTTACTTTTGTTGAAGTTAAAACAATAAGAAAAATTTGTTTTTTCGAATATATTATTCATCTGCAATAAGATTGCATTGCAGAGTCATAGAAATATGGTTGAATGCAATAGAACAAAAAAATAATAAATGGGTTATGATATTAGCTGCTTAATAATAATAAAATTTAAAATGAAATATTTTTATAATCATTGTAATCAAATGTTTATTTTAAGGAAATAACATTCATAGAAAATTTAACGTTATTAAAAAGAAAAAATAACAAAATAATCAGCTTTTTTTAATCTTAAAATTTTTCTCTAAAAATAATCATGTTGTTGCATATAAATTGATAGTTTTTGTTTATAATAAGACCATTAAATCACATAAATATAACTGAAACGTTTAAGAGTATATAATTAAATTTAAGTGCTTTAATTCAATTTTTATTTTATTTTATAGTGCTTTAGTTAACTTTTATTTAGTTAATTATAAATGTAGTTTAATTGTATTCTGAATCAATCATGCATTTATAACAAAAATTATACCCCTCTGTAATTTATTTTTAGCACAATTCTGTAAAAATAAAAAATGCTGAGAAAATCTCAAAAAGTGGCAAATATGATCAAGATTTTGGCAACTTATTTGCTTACTTTAGGTCTATCATTTCCGTGAACGTACTATAGGCAAAATATATGCAACAACTTAATTATATTCTGTAATGTAATTTTTTTTAAAGAAACTTAGTTTCATACAAGGAATTAGAATTTTTGCTGAAATGCAAGGATATAGACTAGATAAAAAAAAATTTATACAGTAATTACGTTTCATTTGAATGTTTTTGACATATATAGAGAGATTAGAAAATTTAATATCGTCAATCAAGGGTATTGTTATAAACTAAAAGATTCGTTGACTATTCTTATAATAAAATTCACGAGGAGAAAAATAGAGAGAGAGAGATAGAGAGAGCTATTAAAATATGGGCGATGGTACAAGACATTAAGTGCAGTTAAGATATCACAAAGACTTTGAAGTCTCTTTTAGAGGAAAAAAAGGAGGTTGAGCTTGGTTCGAAATGACGACAACCGGGAGGTCAACTCTCCCTATAAAAGAACAGTCATCACAATCATCTGAGTGCTGCAGTTGTGGTCACAACTGGAGCTGTAAGCTGTCCAGTGAGTAGACTAGTGGCAACTGAAGACGACGGAATGTCAAGCAATAACAAACCACCCTGATGTTGCTCCTGCTGTTGCAGAGAGGACACAGTGGAGGAAAGCGTCGTCGTGGACGTCGATGCCGACGTTGTGGACGACGATTGCTGCTGTTGCTGACGCTTTGACCTCTGTTTCAAATGCACCTTAGCGTGTCTTTTCTTTTCATCGCTCCGGGCGAACTTGCGACCGCAGGTCTCACAAGTGAATGGTTTCTCGCCAGTATGGGTGCGTATGTGCGTGGTGAGATGGTCTGACCGACTGAATGACCGCATGCAGATTTTACACTGAAATGGTTTTTGTCCTGTGTGTATTCGTATATGTCGGGTGAGTTCATCACTCCGCGAGAACCTTCGGTCGCAACTATCGATGGGGCAGGCGTATGGACGCTCATGCAGGGGCGTCTTGGAGGGACGGTTGGGGTATTTTCGAGGTTTCACCGGTAACAGCTTCAAGGGAACAGTACTGCACTGATAGGCTTGACTAAGAATTTCATGACCCTAAAATAGAAACAATTATATAAGTTTTTTCCTCAGCACCATAAATACTTTTTGAAAGCAATTTTTCTGTTGTTTTAGTAGCATACCGCACGTTTAAGTACGCAAGCTCTATGAACAATCAAGGTTGCTTATTAGTAGCCGCACTGAATTTAGGTAAATGAGGGTACGGGGCATGCTACGCGAGAGTACAAAATCTCTCTAACAGAGAGATTTACACTTTTACGTAGCTCTGTTACTAGAGAACAATCTCAGTTCTTTATAGAGCATGCGCAGAACATTTATACGTGAACGTGCGATATACTATGTAAAAGAGTTAAATATCTCCATTGCCTATTTTGAATCAAGACAGAGAACACTAAAAAAAAAATATATTGCAATTTGAAGCTTGAAGTTGCAAAACGCAATAAAATAATTGATGGGACTAGGGCGATAAACTGTCGAATCAATATCATCATTAAAAACATTACATTGTATTAAAATTAAAAAAAACAGACTTATTATATAACGAAGGCTTAGAAAAAATTATCTTGTTTATTCTTAAAAATATATTTTTTTTTACACGGACTTGCTTCTTTAGATTGATATATGATGATAAATTATGGTTTCAAAAATCTAAAACCTATAATTTTAAGGAAATCATAAATCACATTATTTATGTTATCATTTAGGATGTGTTTCAAAAATGGTTTGAATTGATTGACAACTATAAATCAAATCAATTAATAAGCAACAAAGACAAGAATTATGGGTTACAAAGTGAGCCTTACTTTACTAGTGCTCTGATTATATTCAGCCAGGGAAGCAGATGTCTGTGGACTAGTCAGTAGCATACCAGTATTTCCTGCTGATGCACACGTTGCTGTGGCAGCTTCTTCAGCCAAGGGTTCCATCTTGGGCACCAGGATGGAACCTGGAGCCAACTGCAGGGTAGTTGTGGTAAAGTCAGCAGACGTTGTCCACAGATATTTATCGACATGGGTTGACGACGTAGAAGGTGAGGACGTTGAGTAAACAATGTCATCGGGAGACACTCCGATTAGATCTGTTGCAGTGGGGGTAGAAGAAGACGTGGAGTAAGATGGTGACTGTTGCTTCAGCGTGAACGACACGGGATCGAACTGTTGCTGCGAGACTGCGAACTCCAGAAGCTCTTGTTGGTGTGATGAAGGACTGGATAGAAAAGACTGTTGCTGATCCTGGTGACTTCGGTCACCGTATGACTGTTCAGCTTGCTGTTGGTGATGATGGTGAGGAGGTGTGACTGAGGAAGGTGGAGGTGTCGGTGTGGCTGTCGGGGTGGACGTTCCACCCATGATGTTAATGAGGGGTGTGAGATTATCTGAAGATGTTGGACTGTGGAGCCAGTCAGATGGAGATAGTCCAGACGCCGACGATGAGCAAGCCGATGTGACTGGGGTGGTAGATGTGGTGAAGCTGCCCCGGTAGGTGAAGCGGGGTGAGCCGCCGTGACTTCCGGGGAACATAGTTGCCACACATTCTGTCCTGTCATTTAGAGGATCAGAAGCTTCAGCTGCAGAAAGAAAAAATAACTATCAGTCTTTCAAAGATAAATTCAGCATAATTTTAAATAATACTTTTCCTAATGACTGTTATATAATAGAACACACAGAACACATGTGATACGACTATAACTATTAGAATACATATACTTTACACTCTTCGAGGTTTTATATTTTATACCCAGAAAGACAACGGTTGTGCACGGAGAAAAGAAATTGATGAATATGGAATTGACATTTTTGGTATAAAAAAACAACATAATTCTGGTTAATAAAACTAACACATACAATATTTATACCATTCATTTGGTAATTTTTTCGTTTGTATGGTAACAGTTCACCGGAAATCCTGGTTTTCAAAGCTATAATTCTTATTACCTCACATTTTGCAAAAAATACAAAATTGAGAAGTAAACTTAAAAAAATAAATGGTTTTTATGCCATAATCTAAAGGTATCATGATAAAATCACCAAATTTACTAAATTTTATATTATTAAACCATATTTTATAGTTAATTTTATCAAAATCATTACCAAAACGTTTCATTAAAAATTACTGAGCTTTCTGGTGCTCCTATAGTGCTAGAAATACGGTAAATTTCACCATATTTTGGTAGTTTTAACCATTCTTTTTTCTCAGTGATCCATTAAAAGATTCAAAAGAAACTGTAATTACAAATTTATTTGTTTATGGTTTAAGATCTTGACTTATCTGTTCTAAATATTATTTCAATTTAATAATGACATAGAAACTAATTCGTATAGGAGCCGAGATGTACATAAAAGTAAGTTTTATGCAGTTATTTTCTCATATGTAAAAACATATGTAAACCGATATGTCATTTGTTAAGATTCATTCAAAAATCTAATTTGAACACTGAACAAAAACGTTTATAACACTGATCGCTTAGATTTAAAGGAGACGCATAAGACATGATCCCTATTTAAAATTAAAGATTAAATTAAAAATATATTTAAGTATGAGAAACTGTATTTTTGTTTCCTATGAGAAATGTGCTAACTTGAACTGGACATAATATCCATTGTTGTGAGAAAAAAAATTTATACAAAAAAGTTTTGTTTTACGTCTCAGTTGTTATGAAATCTGAAAAGTTAAGTACTACTTGAATTTGATAGAGCTCAAACTTGCTTAACCGTGTAGTTTTGAGAGTGGTTTCGTTTTTAGATAGTGAAATAAGACATATTTCTCATAAATAACCTGAATTAAAAGAATAGATAATAAGAATATGTTATATAATAAAAGGAGACTACTGCTTTTATTTTAATAAATATTAATTTCAAAAACTCAGTTGTGATGAAATCTGAAAAGTTAAGTACTACATGAATTTGATAGAGCTCAAATTTGCTTAACCATGTAGTTTTGAGAGTGGTTTCATTTATAGAAAATGAAAACTGACATATTTCTTATAAATAACCTGAATTAAAAGAACAGATAATAAGAATATGCTATATAATATAAGGAAACTATTGCTTTTATTTTAATAAATACTAATTTCGAAAACTCAGTTATGATGAAAACTGAAAAGGTAAGTACTGCATGAGTTTGATAGAGCTCAGACTTACTTAACCATGTAGTTTTGAGAGTGGGTACATACTCTAAAAAAATACATTAAAAAAATATGATAAAATAAATACGATACACGTAAAAATATAATTAATATGCATTAAAAAATTTAACCTTGTTAAATTTTCTATTAATACGGCGAGAATAAATATAGAAACTATGTGATAGTTTTTCATCCATAATAGAATAAAAATTACAATGTTAAAAATACCTACATTGTTTTTTAAAATAACTAAAGCTAAACCCTTAACTGAAAATTACTTTTGTTTGAAGAGTTAGTAAAAATATGAGAGCATTAAATTTACTGGCATTCATAGTTCGATACAATATATTTGGAAATGATAAGTATCAGATTATTTCATAGGTTTCATAGAATTATTTCATAATAAATTTCAAATCAGAATTAAAACATTTTTTTTTATATTTCTTTTTTTTTTGAGTAACAAGTTTGATACTCGTAGTTAGCTATAATAATTTTCAGAATTAAATATTATGCGTACAGAAATACAAGAAGTAAGATTAACGAGGTAAACTTTTATTACAGTGCGAAAATTTCACATGTAGTTATATATAATATTAAAATAATAATAATAATAATGTTAACTTTTTAATGAAGTAACTGAAAATGTTTGAAAATATAATTAAACATAAGTTTTACTTATAAGAAGTAATTCTATCAAACAGAACCAAATTTTGTAATGAAATTAGGTAAGATTAATGCCAAAATATCTCTATTTCATTTAACCGCCATATACGTAATGTTGTTCTGAGAGTGTTTTTAATAAATAAGGTAATTCCTGATATATTGTTACTTTTATTTAGACAGAAAATAATTCGATAAAAGGGTCTATTAAAACTCTACGGTTACACAATATATGTTGACTGATTTTCATTTTTAAGCAAATTTGTTATATGGTAAAAATTATTTTGCTTTTAGTATGTATTAATTGTATAAACTTATTTTAGTATGATAATTATTTAATTTTTATTTTTTAGACAATGTATGCAATATTAAAGTTATTTTATTTTAAAAATACTAATAAAAGAAAATCCTAAATAATTACTGATATTATTATAATAATTTTTCAAGAAATATGTAATTATAATTAGATTTATTAACTAAGTACAAAATTATTATACAAAATTTGAAAATTACGATACTGAATCGGCTCAAATTGTATTGCAAAGTTATTTTTTTAGCAATACAATGTATTCAATATGTACACCGATCGCAATTATTTGAAAAACAAAAACAACTACAATTTATTCTTTAAACAACAAAAGAATTCAGTATAAAAATTTTTTGTCCTATTTTCGAAAATCTTACTATTTATTTAATGACCTTTATGTTAAGCGATAGATATTTTTAAAAACTATCGTCCGGTCACTGTGAAATATCGATTAAATTAACCCTAACTTGCTCGAAATTCTAAAGGTCACTGAACTAAACTTCGATACATACGCCCTCGCAAATCTAGCAAACAAACAAATAAATAAATAAAATAAAAAACATGAATGGAAATATTTCATAAATACCCAACGCACCAAAAAGAAATGCACCAAAAACCCTGTACCAAACCTTTGCAAATGTACCAAACATATCGCAGCCACTCACCTGGTACTACCAGATCATCAAAAATGTTATCAGGTACTGTGGTAAATTCTTCATCTTTGGTGGTGGTCATGAACACCAATCGAACAAAAAACAACGCAGCGAAATTAAATCGTTTTCAAATATTAAAATTAAATCGTTTTCAAATATCAACAGGTTGGATGCTAAAACGGCGATACCAATTTCGATCGTTGAAAAAGCACCCACATTTTTAACAACCGGACCGTAGTGCCACGAAAAATCACCATCACCGTGGTGACAATTGGTGGAGAGATCCACATTTTCTGGATTTCATCGAGAAGCGTGTAACTCTCATCCCCCAATTTTGTGTGGGGTAGGTAGCATCCAAAAACGCCTTCGCGCGTGGATAACCCATTCGGCGGCAGGCTGGCTGGGGTAGTCCCGGTTGTTGGGGATGACTCCCACGCTGCTACTGCTGTGGATGGAAGCGTGGGAGTATTTGGGATGGTTGTGGGAAGAGGGTGATTCCGGATTCAGATGGAGGGCGCTTCTAGCAGTAGTCAAATCAACAGGTGGGACAAGTTGCGGTTAAGGGACGAAAAATAATTTAATTTTTTCATACCTCAAGTTTTTTTTTCTTCTGAATTACGTAGCGAAATACAAAACATATTTTCTCATTGATAAAAAGTTATTTTTAGAAATAGCCTCGTATATGTGAATATATATTTTAACAGGAAAACTGCAACATGTGGAATGACGAAACTTGTATATTTCGTGACATAAAATATGATAAATGTACAACAATTTTCACGCGGATAAAAAGTCATTTTAAAAACAAATTTTTATGTGAATAAATATTTTCTATAACAAGAAGAAAAAAAGCTAATTATATCGTGATTCGCGTTTTCTTTTTAAGATTACAAAATGGGAAAAAAAACACGTTTTAAAATGGGCAGAAAAGTTAATATTAGCATTACATTAACTCCATCGCGCGTGGAAATGCCTTTTAGCCTAATTTGCCCCTCTCGACAACTGTAGTTTTTCATCTTTTTTCTCCCTCGGTTACTACGACTATTTTGGTTTCTCAACTTTATTTTTCCATTTTTTGTTCACAACTTTGCGTTTTATATTGCAAATTACTTTTTTTCTTCTTAATCAAGTTTGAAAGTGCGCATCTGTTTTTGATTGCCTAAAACATGTTCGACTGTTATTTCCAATTTGTTTATTTTTGAAGCGAAAGAAGTTTTCAATCAGTATCTTAAAATACGAATAACAGACTATTTGCCGTAAAAATCGCGTCAGTTTTTATTATTATTATTACTAGTCTTGCTTCATACAAACACCGATCACGAACTATATAGTATATTTATATAGAAAACATAAAATTCATGTTTATGTGGTTAGTATTGGTTTAACTAAAAACGCGTTTATTATTTTTTTTACAGAGGTAAAACGTTATTTTTATATTGGTATCCAAGTTTCAAATGTAAATTTAACCGAAAATTGCATAAAATATTTAAAAAAAATTGCTGCATGTGTCTACAAGTCGATACAAATTATTAAATAAACAAAAATATTATATAATTCACATCTTTGTACCTGTTAAAAAAAGAACTTTAGGATTCTTTCGCAAGCGATTTTATAAAGAGTGTATTTTCGTAATCGTCTCCTACTTCTTAATTTCAAGTTACTTATTTTGATGAATTAAACATTTTTGGTTACAAGTAACTGGAAAAACAGTTTGTAAATTGCGTACAATTTGAAAATTAATTTTAACGCATTGTTTCCTATTCTTAAAGTTGCTACATCTACGTTTTCAAGTATGGGTACATCTTAAAAGAATTAAAATTTAGGTACAAGAAGCCTAAATAAGGTAAATTTGAAACAATTTTAGCTCCATAAATTTAAAAACATATTTTCTCAACGAAATGTGTAACGAAAAAATAAATTTTATTTAAATATTTTAATGATTTTGTGAGAAAGAAAGTTCTAACATTTATGGAATTCGGATACAGTGGGATACAGTCGGATAATTCTATAAATGGAAAAATACACATAGGTTGAAAGATTGTGAGACAGTATGCGATTATTGATCAATTAAAAGCTACGACTTTCATTATTAAAATAATCTAATTTAGGACTTTATGAATTGATAAAAAATTAAATAAATATAAGTCATGAAAAAATACATAAATGGAAGAATTAGAAAAAAGTGAGGTGTAAAAATGAGAAAAAGGAAAAAAAGTGAAGATAAAGAAGAAAGTGATCAAGACAAAGCGAAGAAGAATATAATAAATAGTTATTCTTTTAACGTTCATTTTTCAATACATTTCCTTTGTAAGTCCCAACAGATGTCGGAAATGAAAACTTGGATGTGCATTTAAGAAAGTAATTCTAAGCACGTTGTATTAAGCTTTTTTTTTGTATTTGTTAAACGAATTGAAAAAAAAAAGCAATTTAAAACTTACCATTGTACCGATTCACATAATGATTACTCCTACCTCTCCGATAATAATGTGCATCTTGTGGTACAACGGGTACCCTTCGAGGCACAGGTGCAGTCCACCATGGGCTGTAACCACCATGGCTAGGAGGGTGAATCGGACTTTGACACGGTGAAAATCGTCTGCAACAGTTATCCACCTGAGCCATGGGCATAGTGGTTCTTCTATGATTAGGACCCTCAACTGGGACCCATGGATAAGTTGGGGCACCGGTACGGGGTCCCCGGTGTTGGTCCAGTGTTCACACGTTCTTGCTTAAGAATTAGTTTACTCAGTTCTTGGCAATGATGAATATGGTAATATTTTGTAATATATATATTTTACGTCTTCGATGGAAATACACAAATGGAATTATTGATGACTATCGATCCATGCGTAGTAATCGAGCTTAGTCTTGAATGAAAATTCACGAATGGAATTATTGACGACTTACTGATTCATACACACTAAATAAGTTCAGTCTTAAGATGGAAATTCACGAGCTTGAACATGGATATCTCATTAATCCCGTGATGAATAAATTTTAAAAAATATTTCAGACACAAAAATAAACCGTGAAAATAGTCGTCTGCTAATACGTTTGTGAAACTAAAAAAAACCGAACAGTTTGGAATCTTCTTTCTTTACAGAATGGCATCACTCAAAAATAATGTTTATAATTTACCACTCTATAATGCAAACGATTATATTTAAAACACTAATAAATCACGTAATCCACACGAATATGCTCGCTGCTGAGTCCACTTATTGACGTAACGCCGGGACAATACTCGCTGCAAGGTCTGGATGAAAAACAGCAACAGGTTTTGTTCTTTCTTCACCATCCAAGAGGGATGCTCTACAACATCCTCCTCAGAGGAAGAAAGCACGTGTGACAACAGGTATCAGAAGGAGAGACGGAACCCGTCTTTTCGGGGTATAAAACCTGAACTCGAGGCTAGCGCGTGATTGGTCAACAAAGTGCGTAGGCCACACCTCTTTCCTAAACTTTAAATGTCTTCCTTTTTTGTTCGTCCTGTTCATTTTTTTTTTTACCAAGTCCTTTTTTTACGGTTGGTTCGTCAAATAAGGAACGGGTTGAGAGAAAAAAAGAGTAAGGAATATCTGGGGGAAGGGGAAGGAGTGAATGAATAAGTAAACAAACACAATGAATTGAACGCGGTGAGATCACCTTATTCGTGGGAAGATGACTGATAAAGAGGAAGAAAAAAAAGCGCAAATAAATAAAATGATATAATAAAAAAACAATTCTTATAAATTTTTTTTTATCGGTATCTTGGATGTTGTAGCGGGCGTATCATTAAAGGGCAGTTGTCTGGAGTGGTGCTATCAAGAGCCCATCTGACATATAAATAAACGAAGAGATAAATAAAAAAAAATAATAATATAAAAAGAACAGGAAATACAGAGTGGGACCATGCTGTCTGTTAAACATATCTATTCGCGGTTTTCCGCATTTTAACCACATTTCATCAAGATGATTGCTAAGCGGTTTAAAATAAATATAACCTATCTTCACTTGGCAAATAGAGCTTGTTGCTTAATGTTTTCGATTTATATATTTTAAAAGAAAACTTTAAGATTTAGAACTTTTTAAAAGCAGTCAGTTTTTTTATATTTATTCTCATACTGAAAGTTGTGAAGCATAAACAATAATTTATTTAAACAACTCGTACAATTTTGCACAATTTACGAACCACTAATCTAAAACTACTTTTTAAAAATCATTTATGGCAAATACTTCCATTTTTTAAAAACTAGCTTTCATAGATCTTTAACCAAAAAATTTATTAGAAAAATATGAGTTGGCATTTTTATGAATTAGAGGGGAAAATGTTAACTGCTATCATTCTTTAAAATTGAAATCTACTTTATTTAAATTTTGTACAATTTAATGTAAACAGAAAATAAATTCAATTCGAAAACAGTGAAAATTGCCTCTAAAAACTAAATATCTGTCGTTCTTTAGGTGAGAAGTAAAAATTTTAAAAGACTCACCAATGTTTATAATGTAATCCAAAATAATCCAGATTAAAGCTCAAAAACTTAGATTTAAATGTCAATTTAGAGAATAAAAATCTTGACTACTAAAAGTTAATAATAACTAACATTCAAAACACCTTAGTTAACGAACGACATTACGAACTAATTACTTAAACATTATTTCGCGAAAAAACGATATTCAAGTTAGCTCAATAAACATTCGAAGAAACCTATCACTTTTTTTTTATTAATTTATAAACAAAAAAGAATTAATTCGTTGTACGAGAATAAACAATATCAGCAGGTGTTCGCCATTTTTAACTTTTCGGACTTCTCTAAATTAAAATCTAATCTAATTATAAAAGTTCCAAAGATACAAAATGTTGAACAAAAATCTTGTTGCCAGTTAACATTTTGTTAAAAATAATCCGCCGATCGTTTTCATTTGAAACGTGACACTGCAAAATATAAATTCGTCCACTGTAGCTTTGAAAGGTCAATGTATGTACAGCACTGCTTGTTCAACTGGAGCAAAGGTAAATGTCAAGATTGTTTTTGAAAGATGATTCGTCGAGATCCGTTATTTCGAACCACAAAAATATCAACTAAAAATTCGAACGTATTTGCTATTTTTGCATCTGTTACACTGAGATACTTCTATTGACAAACGAAAAAGATACAACGATGAGATATATTTTTCAGCTTATTTCTTATACATTTTATATCCAGTAATGGCGATGATTATTTTTTAATGAACTATTGACTGAATTTTTTTAATTAAAAAATATCAATAATTCAATGATCGGTTTATATCTATTAATAGTTGGTAGAAATTTTGAATGAATCCTGTGTTGACATGCTGAATGATATCCTTATGTTTTAGATCAACAATAAAACTATGTTAAATTTTTTTATAAGAACTATGAGTGAAAAAGTCAAACTATCGGGTTTTCATAGTATTTTGAAACATTATTTCCATATTCAAGAATTCATTTCTATAAGATTAAATTTTACGTTCAATAAAAATACATTTATAGTAAAATAATGAAATATTTTAATAAAATTATAATAAGACTACCAAACGCAAGTATTTAAAATTTAGCGAAAGTACATTAATAAACTGGATAACGATTACTTAAATTTACATTACGAATTATATTGAACTTTTAACTAAGATATTACAACACATTGATGTTTAAAATCAATCGTTTGACAAACAAACTGAATAAAAAATTATCGTTTGCAATTTCATAAAATAAATTATTTCACTATTTATTAATATTTTTTTAATGAAAAAAATAAAGGATAAAATAAAATTAATATATTTAAAGTAAAAGCATTCACAATTATAATTATGGATATTTATACTCAATATTCGTTCTAGTTTTTTAAAAAAAACTTGTGCAAACGATCAATGCGAGGAAAAGAAATGATTTAAAAATATGACGATTTATTTTTAAAAAAAACTTATGGTTGTGCAAACAATCAATGCGAGGAATAGAAATGAATTAAAAATATGACGATTTATTTTTTAAAAAAACTTATCGTTGTGCAAACAATCAATGTGAGGAATAGAAATGAATTAAAAATATGACGATTTATTTTTAAAAAAAACTTATCGTTGTGCAAACAATCAATGTGAGGAATAGAAATAAATTAAAAATATGACGATTTATTTTTAAGAAAAAATAAAACTAGTATAAATAAATAAATAAATATGTTAGTTTGAAAATTATTGGTATGAAAGGTAAAATGTGTGAAGAACATGCAGAATTTTATAAAAAAGCCCAGAGAGATACCAAAAAGAAAAAAAGTGAAGGTAAGAATGAAGGGTAAAAAAGGAAGAGAATTGTTCGAATAATGTTCTAATATATATATTCATTTATACACACCAGTGTTCCAGATCATTCTATATGACTCGAGCAGGGCATCACAGCTTCGTAGGCTTTGGCACGAATCGGTGTCAAACATGTCTAAAATAATAACCGAATCGCCAATTTTAAAGGTCAGAGGTCAGAAAAAACAGCATGTTATGCAAGTGATATAACATTTAAAGGTCAAAGTTATTTATGAATTATATGTAAAAGATAGAAAAACTACTTGAATACTATTTTTTATCAATTATTATATTCTAGTTTTCAATAGAAAAATGCAATTGGAGAGCTTAGTGGATGAAGATTCTAAGTGACATTTTTAAAAAGATTTATCAGTGAAGTATCTTATTTAGATATAAAACATTTATTTATTTTGCAAAGTTTTTAGATTTTGGAGATTTCAGTGGTTAAATATTCGAGTGGTTTCATTTTATTTTATTTGGCAACAAGCCTGTAACCTCAGAAAGCCTTCCTTTAAGCAACAAATAAAAACGCCAAAAATGCGAACGCTACGACGCGAACAGTTTAAATGAATATTACATAATTGGAAGCATGTACATAAAATAAATACAAGGTATAATCAATATTTCCTTTTGTATACATATAAGCTAATTATTCAAAATTACTAAAATGTCACTTGGAACCTTTGTTGACTGAGATTTTTAAATCAATAAACTTCGCTTGTTCGAAATTTTAAAAAAATGTGAAAAATTACCTAATATGCCCTTTAAATTTACGAAAGTTGTGAATAATCAAAAGGAAAGAAATCATAAAAAGCAATAATAATAAAAATCATAAAAATAATCCTAACTGAAAGATTAAAATCAATGCAGCATACAGTTTTAAATAAAATGGAAAGTGAAACAATATACTCTTACTAATTAACAAAACTGTAACAATTAACTCTCATTATTTTTTCCTGTTCTTTAGCTAGCTTTATTTTATTAAATAAATAAAAATTCAAGCAATTTTATTTAAATACCTTCACAATTTTAGTTTTGTTTCTTAGTTATTTCAAACGTTATGTTTAAGAAATAAAAAGCTCTATTTAAATCATAAATAACTAGTTTGACTATTATTAAGGAATTGAAAACATATTCTTTAATTAGTCTTTCTAAAGAATCAAAGTAAAATTTCGATTTTAAAATACTTAAGAAAGCAATATAAACAATACAGAATTTAAAAAAAGAATAGAATAGATAATATGATTAACTGGAAAATTTATAATATGATCGAACAAGATCGGGAAAATAAATTAAAAACCTAAAACAAATTCCATAATTTTTCACCCTCTTCTGTCAGAGTACAACTTTAAAAATACTAATTAGTTTTGTTTAATAAATTTTTAAGAAGACATTTATTAAGTATTGTGTCACAGTGAGAAGAAACTCAAGAGATTAAAAAAAATAAATAAAAAAAACATAGAATTATTAGAACAGAATATTAACTGAATCACGCGATATAATTCAATGCTTTAACAATACATTTGTTTAAAAAATTATTCTATAATATTTTATTTATTTCTTGTTAAACATACCACCTACAACATTATCTATACAAGAAGCTGTTGCCACGCGTGGGCATCGAAGAATAACCTTCAAACAGACAAAGAATAAAGAAAGGCCACTTTACAGCAGATTGTCGCTTCTGCATACATTCATGTCGAGAAAGAATAAATAAAAACAGAGTGCATGCATATGTTTAAAATGTAACAATTACGCCCATCACACTTCAGTTAGTCACGTGAGATTTAAAAAAAAAAAGTGCAGTTTGAAAGCGATATTGAATAAAATTGTTTCCATCTGGCAACGATTTTTCTTTTTTTCTAATAGTTTCGCAACTTATCGTTTGAAGATGTAGTTTGAAAACGATATTTATTAAAATTAGCTTCATTTGGCAACTATTTTGCGTTTTTATATTTTTATTTATCGTAGCAAATCGTTCGAGAGATGAAATGGAAAAATCATTATTGTCCACCCCTTTCTCAGCAAGAATGGTTTCAACCTTCCAGCTGGAATTAAAGAGCGAGAGATATGAAGTGGCGAAGGAGGGATGAGGTGAAAAAAAAGGACCAAAAATGTCAATAGAAGAAAAAAAAGAGGGAGAAAAATGTTGGCTCGTGTCTTCTAGCAATTGAAACGAATTGTATGAACGGCCTTTTGACTAGAAACACTTGTTGCCTCAAATTGTTAGTAACTGAAATGAAGATAATATACGAACGTAAACAATTTAAACTGCAGTTTTCCCGCTAAATAAAAGAGCATTCCATTATTATTTTTTTCGTCTACTTGAGCTTAAACTAATTTACTAAATATTATTTTATTTAACTTGAAATGCTTCGTACAACTATTTTATCAGCTTCAAATAAATGTTTCTTATTTTCGCATGTTTTTCATTCAATTTTGAAATTTTTTTCTTCCAAATTAAAATTCTCGACAAAATAATTTCAACAGTGAACGAAGTGGAGGTTAAAACATAAATCCAAATCATCTTCTGACGTTTATATCATATGGCGTTTGCATTTATTCAGATTTCAGACGATTTAATTAAACACATATAATATTATAAAAAATTGAAATAGAATAATTAAATTTCTGAAAATTTTCAAAATTAATACACATTTTTGACTAAACAAAAAACTTTTTTTTTTCATAATAAATTGATTAAAAATACAACTGAAATGTCATATGAAGCGTGAAGATTCGTCTAACTCAAAGGTCACGCTAATCACGCGTTCCATTTTCTTTTTCTAAAGCCGGATATCACCTTTCCCGACAGAGGGCATGGGCACCAACCATTATTTTCGGCCACGCGACCCCAAGGGTTGCCCACCTTAAATCATCGTGACCATAAGCAAGTAGTCTTCAATGGAATACAATAGAAATCGAAAAGAAAGGGAAACACCTTAACTAAATGTATTACTTTAACTGTTCGGGTTGATGATTATTGATGAAAATAACATTTGTTTCTGACGAATGTGCTAATCATCATTAATAAGCAAAAATAATTCGAAAATTAAAACTATTTTATATGAATTTCTTCGTTATATAAGTTGACTTTACGTTAAAAAACGTAAAACACGCAAGATAAAAAAAATTTAAAATGTCGATATAGAAATAAACAATGAAATTAATTTATTACTGATCAGTCGTTCAGTAGTTTTACTTTAAGATAACGTTTAAAATAGTTTGAACTCATGCAATTATAATAAATTAAAAAAAGTATGTGGAAAATTGAAAGTGAAATTAAATATTATTTTTTTAACTTAAATTTCTTTTTCAGTAATACATATAAAAGCTTTACATTAATTTATTTCACAATATGTTTCCTCTTTTTTAAACGTATAAAAATAGAAAAACCTAATTAATTTTGTGACAGATGTATAAAACTAAAACAAAATACGACAAAAATCGACGCCATTTTCTCCTTTGAATTACATATAAATTGAAAAAAGATTTATATTGGAAGAATAATTAGAAAAAAAAATCCTTTTTAAAACGATTTCTATAAATAAAATTAACTTTCAGAGTAAGATCAAACAATAAACCAGCATTTTTTTAAAAATGATGCTTAGGAATCGGAAAAGACTCCTAACTGAAAAATGAATTTATGAGTAGTTTGATGAAAAATTGTTTTTTTAAAAATATTTATTTAAAAAGAGTTTTTAAACAACGTAAGATAAAACAACTAACTAATATTTCTCTTTAACATTACCTAGGAATTGAAAAAGATTAAAGGCTGGAAAATATTTATCAGTAAATAATATTGAAAAGGGAACATTTTTAAAAAAAATCTTTTTTAATAAAAAGTTCCAATATAACAACAAAGTTATGGTGATTAAACAATTTATTCATTGTTTTAGATAAATTAAACACTTTGTTAGAGTAAAAAGCATTAAATTTGTTCGTATTCATCAAAACGATAAAAACATTCAATAACTATATAACTTTATGGAATTGGGAATAATAAATTCAAAGTAGTTATTTGTTTGATTATTTTGATCAAATTAATTTATTTAAATAACCATAACTTATTCACAAATTATAATCATAAATAATATTCCAAAACTCACTTTAAACATAAATACAACTTATATAAAGTAACTACAAATTAAAACAATGATAAAAAATTTGGAGAAAAAAAATTCATTTTGGGAAATTGTATTTTAAAACTTGCAAGTAACCCATAAATAAGCAAATAACAATCATATTTACGAATTAAAAAATAAATGCGAAAGTTTAAGCAATCATATTTTATTAATGTCATTAAATAAATACAAAATATCACAAGGAATTTTTTAATATTCTTTCTCCTTTAACTGTACATACTATCAATAAGAATTAATTATCCGCAACACTTCTCCCGAAAAGAGTGTGGGCGTTAATGTCAAAAACACACCATCGCGCCCTCCTCCACAATTTAGTAATTTCTTTTTTCTAGCTCGATTCATTCATAAATTCGTACTTTCTCAAACAGAAGAAAAATCTATTATTTTAACATTTCAACATGAGCTAAACAAAAACGCCCACGTAGTCATTTAGAATTCATCAGCTACTGGCATTCTCGAAAACAACGATCAATATTTCTACAAAGCATAAACAGAAGTACATTAAACTCATGAGGGGGGTACTTGAATGAATTTGTAAAAATCGTTAACGTAGTTAGGGATTTATGTAGTTTTGCCATTCGCTTGCTTGAACTATTATCGATACTGTTAAACCAGTTTTCTAGCATGGATACGTGCTGTAAGGGAGAAATGTATTTACAGTAATCGATTTTGAAATTGATTTGTTGTGAAACGAAATAATTGATAAAACTTAAAACTTCTGTGAGAGAAATGTTAAAACTATATTTCAATATGGAAGATTTTAATCGATTAAATAGAAATCAATTTCATAGCGTATAAATGTTAGAAAATGGTTAATGAAGGAAATAATATATAAAAATATTGTTTTATAATGATAAAATTGAATTTGAATTGAGTAGAAAATTAAAAAAGATGTTATAAGTCAAACATAAAAACTGTTTCAAAAGATAAAAAAAATTCTAATTTATTATAAATAGTTCAAACTAATTGAAGAATAAACAAAGAGGAAAATATTATATAAAAATCTTTTTTAATAGAAAAAAAATCATTTAAAAAAATATGATAAATTTTTCTTTATATAAATTTTTTATGTAATAAATTAATCTTCGAAACTTTAAGAAATGATTTTAAAACACTTTTTATAGTTCCTGGGACCTTTTCATTGGCTTTTTGCATGTTAAATTGTTTCAAGAATCAACTAAGATCTTTAAGAACAGTTGCTTGATCAAACGATTTGAAATATGTTAAATTTTCTTAATCGTTTTCTAATTTTTAGTTCCAAACGCTTCTTTTTGAATACATTACGTTACGATATACCAAAAGAGGTTTTACATTATTATAGCACAATTTTGATATTCTGTCTTAATTCTAACATATTATTGAAAATTTGCAAAAAAAATTGAATTAAATCATAGAGGAAGCCATAGAATTCAAGAAAAGGGTAGAATATTGAAATTAGGAATAGAATAATGTCAAAGATAGAGTTAAGGGAATAGAATAAAGTTGAACATTTAATTGAAGAACAAGGTAGAATATTGAATTTAAAAATTAAATAAAGTGGTACATGGAGTTAAAGGATGAAATAAAGTAAAATATTAAATTTAAGAACATTGAACATTTCTGGAAAAATTAAAGTAGATTAGTAGTTAGATTATACTTCAACAAAAAAGTCATAACCTTATGAATAATTCAAAATAAAATATAAAGAAAGGCTTGAATACCACAAAATCTAAAATAATTGTTAGTTTAAAATTGTCTAATCCAAAAACCAATACAATAAAATAACTTTTTGCAATAAAACACATACTTTGTAATAATGGCAGTAACCTTTTAATCAAAAAAAAATTCAAATGAGTAATTTATAGAAACTTACTTAAAACATCATCAATTCTTTGAGTTTAAAAAAATGATCAAAATTATTAAGCATTCTAAACTGTTATTGATCATCGCGAAAAAAATCGTTTTTAGAATTTAGCAAGAAGAAGGGGAATAATATCCCTCTAACATAATCCTACTTTCAGAGAGTAGAGGTTTATGGGTGAGAAAAATTCCACTGTTTTTAAGAACATTTCCGCGATTATTTATTTTTAGCTATGAGGACGATAAGAACACTAAGAGCAGTCTTGGGGTTGCGTTTCGCTAGTAGAAGTACATGAAAAAGTAACGCCGTGTTATATTTAATTATGCTCCCCAAAATGTGAGACTTTTGGCTCCAAAAACAGTAGCCCAGCAGGGCGTTGACTTGGTAAGAACACTTGAGAAAGCCAACTGTGAAAGACTTGGCATTCATTTTTCAGATCCAATTATTGTGTAGCTCAGTCCAGGAGAAAAAAAATGTGTCAGTTTGCGGTTTGAGTTTGATAATAACGTGGAAAAAGACGAAGAAAAATAATAAGTTTAATAATTTTGTAAATATTTATAAAATTCTGAATTTGTGAGACATTGAATTCAAGAATATATTAAATTATTGAATTTTAGATAACTGAATATTTAAAAAAAAAAACTAAAATATACAGTTAGAAGGTTTATTATAATATTTTATAATATGGGCTAATTATTAAGTATAATGCTTACTAAAACATAAAATTTACTATTACATATCTTACAGATCTTTAAAATAATTTTTTTCTTTTAATAATTTTTATTTGTTTATTAGAAATAATTAATGATAATAATTTTTATTTCATCAGCAAAGAAAATGAAGCAAAGATTGAAATATCTGAAACAGGGTTGGGTTTTTGACGTCAAAAAGTGGTTTTTGACATGACATGGGTATAATACTGGTTTAAACCGTCAAAAACCCGTCAAAAATGTCAAAAACTGAAGTTNAAAGATGTGAGCTTTCAAAAGTACAAGATTTTGGTTACTATTCAAAATATAAGTGTTTCTTCAAAATTTAAAATTTATTTTTTCTAGAACATATTTAGAAACACTATCCTTTAAAAAACATATAAATTTTATGTATTAATTAAATTTCTCAAATATAGGTTTTTGACATTTTCGACAGTGAGGTTTTTGACGTGACGGTTTAAACCATGGTTTAAACTGTCAAAAACTGTCACATGTCAAAAACCTGCCAACCCTGATCTGAAAGGATGTTATGTAATTCACTAAAAAAAATCAGGGGAATTACTTATTTGATATATTATTAATGATTTTCTTGTAAGTTTAGCCAGATAATTATTATCATGAAAAAAACTAGTCATCTTAGTAATAGTTTCTTAATATTATTAGCTTCTTTTTATTTTAACGAAAAGTATAAGTAACTATTTTAAGTATTTTAATTTAAGTATTTTTAGATTTTTATTAATTTAAAAATACTAAAATCAAAACATTGTATGAATTATAACTAATTAAAATCCTCTATTTTATAATACTTAAGTTCAATATATCAAAGTGTTCGAAATTTATTTCATTAAATGCAAAGAAATAAACTGTAAATATATTTATCTTAAATAAGAAGAAGAAATGTAATTTCAACATCTCTTTTGAATCTATCAGAGTAAATTTTGCGAGATAAACTAATTAATATATTTATCTCAAATCAGTACATTTTTATAAAAATAGCAAGAGTGTAATATAAGAGTGAGGTATTCAAACGCAATGCATAAAATACATAATATATAAACAAAAATAGTCTTTGAGTTTAATAAAAATTATTCTTTGTAAACTTTTTCTTTTAAAACTAGTATGAAACGTTTATAAATCCAACAACATAAATGAAAGCAATTTTGTTAAAATATTGGTACGTTGGGTATTATAAATGAGTTGAATAATTCATATCTAAAGGGTTTAGAATAAGCTAAATTAATCCAGAATTAATAACCTCAAAAAATATTAAAACTTTTTTTAAATATCAATAATAGAAATACATCTTTATTTCATAAATTTACAACTATCATTTTTAAGCATCATTCAAACTAATGTTTTTAGTTATTCACACTTTTAAATTTTATTAGGATTATAAAAAGTAAAATATTTAGATAGTCTCCAAAGTACAAATTCAAATTTAAAATTGATTAATGTTAATATTTAGTTATTCTTAAAAGTAATTTTTAAAATATATAACATGAAATATTGTTTGAATATGATTACAATTAAATAAATAAAGGAAAGTTAAATAAAATTCAATGTCAATTAAATAATATTGTTAAGTTACACAATTTATTTTTTACGTGGAGAAAAAAAAGTATTTATGAAGTGGGGTGCAAAGAATGAAGATAATTGTTCATATCTATATTTTAGAATGTAAATTATTATAGTACATTAATTTAATAAGGAAACAGATATCATTTAAGTTAATATGTAAACAATATAAAAAACCGAAGAGCAACTAGGTTTAATAAAATCAAATTTTGATTAAATCTAAGCCTTCTATTGAACTGTCCATTTTTAAATATTCTAACTATTTGATAGCTTCATCTTTATTTATATTCAGAATATAAAATAAATCATATACATTATTAGTGATAAAATAATATGTAATTTTTTTTTATTGGGAATAAAAAATAAATATATTTTATGTTTTTATTCTTTAATTAATAACTATAGATAGAACTACATAATAATGGTTATCAATTTGGTAATTCTTATCGGTTATCTTAAATGATAATCTTCGATTATTTCTAAATAATGATCAAGATAATACTCAATGTAACGGTAATAATTTATTAATGATTAATACCTAATATCATATTTGGAATTATCTTTCATTATTTGAAAAAATTAACATAATAAAATAAACAAACAATTATTCCTATCAATTAAATATTTCAATTAATTAAGTTATTAATTTCTCAAATTCTGAATCTATCTCATAATAAGTAAAATTTGTTGAAAAGTAAAATTTATCGAGAGATTAATTATAGATTATTCAGAAAAAAAGGTAGATAAATTCGAAAAAATTTTACTTTTTAATAGATAGTCATTATTAAAACTTCAATATCTAATTATCAATAAACGAAATACTGAAAAAATTAATTCAATTAATGAAATTTTTCTTATAGTTTTTGAATTATCATTCATTATTACGTATTAATACAAAAAAGCATTAAATTTTATAATTTAATTATTATCAATTATACTATTTAATTAAAATTAGTTTTATTGTTCAATTCAAACTAACTTTGTAATTTAATTGATAGTTTATAATATTTTTATAATCCAATACTATCTAAAGAAGAAAGTATGATAGTGATAATTCATTTAAAGTTAAATTAATAAAATATTTATTGAATTATCATTTATCAGTAAAAGACAATTGAAAAATAAACTAACATTTAATTAGTTAAAAAATATTTATCTTCTTAAACTAATAATATCTCTCATAACCATAAATTCAAATTAAATTAAAGATAATGAATCGAAGTTTAAGTAAAAATACTTTAACTCTAAATCAATTTCATTATTTTATGGTAATTTATTAATAAAAATTTGATAATTAATAACACATAATGAAAAAAAATGTAAGAGAATAATAATTCATGCTATGATAAATTCTTAAAATCATTAATTGGATAATCATTCATTACTGAAAATCAATTAAAAAATAAACAAAAATTAATTAATTAAATATATGATATAATTTCTTAAATTCATAACATTAATTTAAAAGTCAAGTTGAAACAAAGATAATGACCCGGAATAAACATAATAATAATTAGACAAATTCTAATTAATTTAATATTATTGAATGATTATTCATTAATATAACTTCAATATATCGAATTATTATATAATGAAAACACTCAGATCATTAACATTCAATTAATGAGAAATTTTTATCATTTATTGAATTATCATTCGTTATTTAAAGTTGAAACAATAAACAAATATTTAATTAATTATGTAAATTTATTAATTTCTCAAACTCAGAATCTCTCTCATGACATTCATTTATAAGTTAAATTCAATTAAAGACAGTGACCTTAAAAAACTTTAATTAATTCTTCCGTTAAAATAATTTAAATCGTAAAGTAAATTTAAAAAAAATATATATATATTTAAATCTTTTAAAGTTTTCTACAAGGTGTCATAAAAGAACATAAATTACAGCCATTGATAAAACTTATCGAAATGTCAAACAGTCACTGCCGCCTGACCTTCTCCCTTTAGAGCGCCATATGAGAGAGATACTAGAGTAAGTCCACAAATAACCAATAAAAAAAAAAAGACTCACCTGTTATAGGTACAGGGTCCGAAATTGTGGTATCCGTACAGAAGAAAGTACTAACATCGGCACTAGTCGACACAGGAGTATTTAAGGTATCATCTTCTTCCATCCCTTCCTCTTGGTCTTCTTTTTTGATTCGGACTGTTGGATTCACAAGTCGAACGTCCACTGTGGGATACGGATGCTGGGGAGCGAGGGGTTTTGAGCCATCGTCCACATCACCCCCAAGTTTGAAAGTATCAAAACTGAGGCTGAAGGTACTGGGCCCAGTGTCCAAGGGCACCCCCGCGAGCACTGATGACAGAGTGTCCATAATCATACTGGACCCCGTGTCCGAAGTCACTGGTTGCTGAGAGTCGGACACTGTGTCCTGATTGGTAAATATAAACAAAAATAAACTAATTCAAGGCCAAACACTGGTATTAAGTAAGAGTAATGACTATAGATTTGTTTTGATGACACTTTTCGACTTCACTGTCTCATATCACCATCAAGTCCGAGCGCGCGACGTCAAATGCGCGTAGAATCATTCAACCTGTACTCTTTATACACAGCGGTTCTGAATGAAGGCCGCTTCCGTGAGCACTTCCATATTTGGCGAGCCGGAACCTTGTCTCAAGCCAATCGAATGGCCAGATCGTCTTGACGTAGTAGTGACGTCAGAATGCTATGCGTTCATTCAATCTCGTATTTTTTTTTTTTTTTTGTNAATTTTTTTTTTTTTTTTCGTTTTGCTGATTGTAAGTTTTCAGTTATGTTATTGCTTTTGTTTGTTTTTTTCCCTTTTTTTTTATGCAACACTTTCACCACAACTGTACTTTTCTGAGTTTATTTCTAAAATGGGAGCATGATTCGGGTGGTTTGTTTATATATTCTCATTTCTACTTTCCACTTTAGCTGACTCAGAAAAAAGTAACCTGTTCGTAACCGGCAAACTGACTACAGCATCGTGGGTCAAGGTTTACTCCTCTTTTAACATAGAGATCTTCGGTCCTGATAATTTTGTTTTGTCAACAAAACCTATTGAACAACTTTCCCTTTCGAAGGAATTAGCTCATATTTTCGCATCTAGGAATCCACACATTCAAAGACAACTCTGATATTTTTATCACTGTTGCATATATTTTTTGGCATTTATTAAATCAAATCATTTAATACAACGATATTTAAATTATAAAAATATTTGAATTACAATAATTCAAACGACTTTTAAATGGGAAAATACGAAAATCAATTATTCAAACGATATTTAAATTTTAAAATACAAAATGCAACAATGCAAATGGTATTTAATTTACAAAACAAGAAATGCAATATTCTCAAAATACAAACGATTTTTAAACTAATCACAAAAGAGTTTTCACATTTATAAATTTAATTACACTTTTTCAACGTTGTATGTATTTGAACACATGGTGGAATTTCGAGAAGGCATGTTTTTGAGAGTCGTTGATGTTTATAATAACAGAGGCAGCCGTATCAAAAGGCTTCTAATTCATATATGGCACGGGTGAATAGATTCAAAAACAACTTTTAGGAATATAATTCGGAAAATTGTAAACGTTGGTAAAAATTGGTAAAATGGTTTAAATCTTCTGGCAACAAAGATGTACAAAAAAGTTCATAATCGAAACTTCCAATCTTAACAAAGAATAAATGCGAATTTCTTTTCATGTAAACAACATTCTTACTTAGAAAATAGATAAAAAAATTTCAATGCATTCAATTCTGATTGATAAGTTTTTTTCCCTTCTTTAAATCTTCAGCTTCTCAAATGTAAGCTCAAAAAATTTATATTCACTTAATAGAAGTTAAATGCTGGGACGGATGTATGTTTTGCAGCCAAGAAAGCATCGGGAGCAGATCCTTCTAGTTAACTTGAAGAAATTTACAAAAAAATATTTAATCAAACATTTTTAAATGCATTGGACTGCATGTAAACATTATCGATGATTAAACAGATGCAATGATGCAAATGATAAGAAACCTATTCTTAAGCCACAGAAAATGAGATACTACCTGAGCGCAAATGAGCATCACTGGCAGGGTGGAGGATGCCGCAGAGCAAAACATTCAGCACAAATCTCTGCGCATTTTTTGAGGGATTCAGACCTATTTTCAGCAACAACATCGTTTTCAGAAATGCAAGAAAAACCCAGGCGATGCTTTAATTTCCGAAATCCCTCCGTTCCACTCTCTTCGTTCTTCCCCATCCATATAACACAAGCAGTCTCTCTCCTCGCGCTCTGCCAAGGGCTCCAAGGTCTCGCTCGGGTTCATGAATAATTCCGAAGCTCATTAGCGATGGTTCGGCATTTTCATGACCATATTTGGTCAACGAGCGAAGCCGAACTCACCCGAAGTGGCTATGACGTCAGAAACAACAGACATCGGAGACGGGTTGGATAATGGCGGCCTGTCAAGAACAAGATGCCAAACGCTGCAGCACTGCGCAGTTGATTTCATTATTTTTATTTTATTTCCTCCTCCACTTGGCACAAAGGTCTTTTTTTCTTCTATTTTTTTTACCATCTCGTTTAATTTTATCTTGACAATTCCTATTATATCTTATCTTTTTGTTCTTTTAACCGCTGTGTTCTTTGAGGCGTTGTGTATTTTTTTACGTAATCGAAAACATTCGAAAATAGATGTGTCTTCTATAATGTTTTCAGCTTGCGCCGCTTGTAGGTTTGAGAAACACCTGTTCAAAAGCATCGTTGTTCCAAAAGGAAGCTCAAGATCAGGAGAAAAATACTGTTTTTTCTGAAGTCTTGGAAGTTGAAAGATGATAAATGTAGCATCAAATGAATCCTTGGATGCAAATTTTTGGTTTTTCACAATGATACTCTTTTATTTAAATTTCACATCAATTTAAACATGAGATTAGAGAAGTTCGAACTCTTGAAATATTTTTAAAAATGATTTTCAGATTCAGGTTTTTATTTACGCACGTAATTTTGAAAGAAATATTTTCAGGTGTCGTCACTTTATATCTTTTTCGGGATTAAAATTTTTTAGACGATTATGATAATTGTATTACCGCTATATACATTTTTGCATTTATTATTACAGATAATTTGATAGTTTAATATTTCAATGTTTAAATTATAAAGAACGAAATTATGTAATGCAAACGATTTTTGAATGACAAAATACGATTGCTATAACGCAAATGACATTTAAAAATTAAAATGTGAGATGCAGATATACAAACTATATTTAATTTACATTATGATTTAAGCTTGCACTGTTCATAGGTTTTAGAAACACCTGTTCAAAAAACCTTCGTGTTCCAAAAAGAAGCATAAAATCAGAAGAAAAATAGTCTTTCTGGACGCGTTCGAAATTGAAACTAATGAATAAATCGATAATTAATTTCGATTAATAATAAATAGAAATTGAACCAAATGAAAAATTTAATCCTTTATTTCCCAATTACAATATATTTTGTTAAAATCCGAACAAAACAAAAAACTAGATATTTAAAAATTTGGATCTTTAGAATATATTTCAGCATTTCGCTTTTAAAGAGGTATTTGAAAAACTTGTAGAATTGTAAAAATATTATATTCTATAAATAACTTACACATAAATGTTGCTTTATGCGCGTTTAGAAAATTAGGAGCTGAACCATCATATTGCTCCTTAATATGGTGCCATAGTAACTTCACACTATGGTTCAACTTATTTTTATGAAAATACATTTCAAAGACGACGCTGTTACTTGAGATGAGTAGTTATTGTTTTTATACGAAAATAAATTAACAGATTTCGCAGGTGAAATGAAATTTTTGTTTATGAAATTGATTTGCTTCTTTTTCGAACACGTTTATAAATTAAATCTATTCTTTTTTCATTTAGGTGTTTAAAAATAGTTTTGAATTATTTGTTTTAGCTAGAATTAGTATATTTTTCATAATTTGTAATAAAAAATTTTCCTCATCCTCAATTTTTCGATTTAACAAGATACGATTGCATACGAATTACCATTATGTAAATTCCATAGTTCCATAGTAGGAAAAAAATGGAGCTGATATCTTAGAGCATGACATACGAGGCATTTATTCCGTTAAATTTAGGTTATAATTTTGTATTTTTTACTAAATGAAATAATTTTCAGAACCAGAACTTTGAAAACCAGAGTTTCTGCTAAACTGTTACCACAAGAGCAGAAAAATCACCAAATTATAAATTTAAATACTGCATATTTTGGTTTTTATTTCCAGAATCACAGCTTTTTTTCAACCAGAAATTTCAAAACTATACAGTTTTATTAGATTGTTTCTTCGTGAGTTGTTTAACTAAAGTAACATATTTCATTTTTAGGTTATGTCTTTATATTTATGAATCATTCAGTACATTTTAATTTAATTTTCAAGATAGTACAAAAAGTAAATATTTTTTAGTATTAAGTTCATTAACACCGAATTTCTTAGAAAGTATTACTAAAAAACACTATTCTGAAAACCTTTCGATAAAAGAAAAAAAAATCGTAAAATTTTGTGATACATTTCACCGTGGCAAAAAATTTTAAAATCTAAAATTATTTGATGCTAAAAAATATTCCTGCAACTCTAATTAAAAACTAACTAACTCAGTGGCGCGACAGCCCATTACGAGGGCCAAGGCCGACTGTGCCCATCTCAGTTTTCTTGACCTTGGGCTCTGGGGTGCAGGAGCATATGTTCCGGTCAGGTGGTCTGCCGAACGCGGAACCCCGAGTGTTAGTTCCCAAGCATGCTTGGTACTCATTTTATCGACCCACTGAAGGGATGAAAGGCTGAGTCGGCCTTGCCCGGCCCAAGGATCGAACCAAGGACCTGTGGCACGACAGCGCGAAGCGCTACCGCTCAGCCACCGGGCAGTTGCAACTCTAATTACTAAGTATAAATTTTTAAATAAATGAACAAAAAATAAAATTTTTGTGTATTTTTTTACATTACGAAAAATTATTTTTTTTTAATCAGTCTTTTTTTAATCTAACCTTTGCTAAATGCTTACACTGAAAAAATTTAAAAGTAAAGAAAACTTAAAAACAGTCTTTATAAATTTTAATTTAAAAACACAGTTTCTGTGTGATAATAATGCATAGCATAATATACAAATTTATGTAATAAAAATAAGTATACATTTAGTGCAATTAATCCGTAAGTCAGATAAGGATTTTTAACTGTCTTCTGTAATTTTTTTTTTAAGAGAAGCTAAATTTTATGGGATGAATATGATATCATAATTACTAGTCATAATTGATGTTTTTTGTATTAAAAATTGATATTTCTAAGCATATTTAGTTAATTTAAGGAATCTCTCAAAGTTCAGAAGTCAGAATTAATGAGTATGAATAACTCAGAATTAATAAACAAACATATTTAATTAATGACTCTATTTTTATAAATACGTTTATTGTACTACTCAAAATTTATAAATATATTTAATGTATTACTCACAATTAATAAATTACATATTTAATGGATTACTTAAACTTTACTAGCATGTTCGGTGAGTTAGGTATTGCATTGTACTTTAATGAGTCGAGCATTCAATTAAATTGTTTTGAATTTCAAAATTGAAATTCTAAATATTAATTTTTTGTGAGTTTACATTTTAAAAATTAAATATCGGATGCTAAATATTAAATTTAATAAAAAAAATTTACGATTATTAATATCATAAATGTTATCTTTTACTTTCCACGTCTGTACTTATACATACTGTGTGATTTAAATGCTTATAGTACATTATTAAAAAATTAATGAAATAAATTGAGTTAAGAATTGTATCAATCTGTTAAGTTTAAAATATTTAAATGGAAAATTTAAATATTATGTTACATTTAAAGCATAATTTTTAATCAAATGTAAACTTTTAAAGATTATATAATGCATTAAGCATTAGTGTCATATTTGTTGAAGAGTTATATTTGATGATCGATAATGAAGAAAATCTTTCTCAATATTTATGAGCTTATAGTTTCCTTTAAAATAGATTAAATTGTTTTTAATTTCTAAGTCGTTTGAAGATATTAGTACTGATGATAGAGTCATTGGAATTATTTAAAAATCAATAAATTTAATTAAGTTTAAAAATATAATTATTGTAATTTTTTAAAACTTGTTTTAAAAATGTATAAGCCTATCAGTATAAATATTTATATTGAAGAATATAAGAATATTGGTTTCAAAATTACAAGACAACGGAGTTGAACATTGGTAGTCGTTATCTCAAAATTGGATCGATTGTTCAACGATTGTTCCAAAATAAAATTTCTAAGCGTAATTTTACTATTATTTATAAAACAATTTTTAAAATGACCACTTTTGCAAATAATAAATACTTTTGCAATAAAATTAATAGAGCGCATGGAGGTTTGAATATCGTTTGAAATATAAATTTCATACGCACTGAGGTGCATTTTAGTTGTTCAAAAAAGTTATTCATGACACTGTATTGGGTTCAAAATTACAATGCTACGGGGTTGAACATTAGTAATCTTAAATCCAGAAATTGGGTAGGCTGTTCAACGACGGTTATTAAAAAAAGATAAAAAATAAAATAGATTCAAGTTAATCCCAGCCGTTAATCCCTGGTCGGTATGAATTCCACAACCGGCTGGCACTGACCACAGTGCTGACGTGAAATATCCTCAGTGGTAGACGGATCATGTGGTAGAATCCCCTTGCCGCGAGGCTAACAGTGGGAGGTTTTCGAGGATTTCCTCTCCATGTAACGTATATGCTGGTTAGTTCCATCAGAAAGTCCTCCACTAAGGCAATTTTTTCCAATATTTGATCCAAGAGTTCCCTTGTCTTCTGGATTGAGTTCAAAATTACAAGGTTAACGGAGTTGAACGTAAATTCAAGTTTGGGTCGGCTGATCAACGATGGTTATAAAATGAAATTTCTGAGCGTTATTTTACTATTATTTATAAAACAATTTTTGAAATGATCACTTTCGCAAATAATAATTTCTTTTGCAATAAATACATTAGTTTATATATTATTCGAAATATGAATTTCATACGCACTGAGGTGCGTCTTAGTTGTTTAAAAAAGTAATTCATGACATAGATTCAAGTTGTAAACCCACCTAAGCCTCCATTTCGGTAAGCGTTTGCGAAATTATTAAAAATTGTTCCATCTGATTGCTAATGATACTGAGACAGCATATTAAATCTACTTCTTGAAGTAAAATTGCAACTGTCATAAAAATGATTAAATTTGAAAATAACTGGGGTTAACATGCTGTGATTCAGATTGGTTGCTCTTTTTTTATGATTAACTCCGGAATCATGCAGAATTTTAATCTTAAGGTTTCTATGCACCGTAAAAATTCCAGTTATCCCAATATTATATTTCACGGTATATAGTACCAGCGCTTAGGATGCATCATCCTTTAAAGCATGCATTTGTACAAATAAAATAGTTAAATAAATAAAACTGATAATTTATTATGCCAAGCAGAATTTAATAGTGATTTTGCCCAATAATTTTGTTTAATCTTTCTTACCAATTAGTTTGATATTTAGTAAATAGATGGCATAGTATTAATGTCTAAGTCATAGTTCTAAACATCATTCGAAATGTTTTTACTATGCATTATCATACAGTGTGAAAACGTAAAAAAAATGTTTTTTTTGTTGAGTTTCGATGCCTTGAAGAGAATAAAGATTGACCTACTCGGGGGAAAAAATCTGGTAAAATTACCATACTGAATGGTAATAACATTTCTGGTAAAAAAAAGACCCCTAAAATTTTGGTTCATAAAACCAAAATAAAAGGTATTTAAAAACTTCATTTAGCAATATTTTACTTTCATATGATAACATTCAAAATTTTAGTTCTTATTACCACGCATTTAGTAAAAGATACCAAACTGAATTTTAACGAAATAAATGGTTTTTATTATATCATCTAAGGTATCACGATAAAATTACCAAATTTTATCACAGATAATAAAACCATATTTTGTTGTTAATTTTACCAAACAAATGCCTAAACGTTTCGGAAAAAATTACCGACCTTTTTGTTGTTCTCCTAAGTCCAGAAAGACGGTAAGTTTTACCTTATTCTGGTAAATTTTTTCGCACTTTTTTCTTGTTGCAGGATTTTTTTAAGCAATATTTTACATTGCAAATATTTCAAATGCTTCTATTGTTATTAACTAGATAATTACTAAACACTAAAACTTATTTTTAAACATTTTGTTTTACTTTATAAAAGAAGTCTTAAAACCAATTAAATATGAAGACGTAATGCAAAATTTCAAGAATTGCTATTCTCTAAAGTTATGTTTTATTCCCTAAAAAGTAATATTTTTAGAATTCAAATAAAATTATTTATACTGACTAAAAATTTTCTTGACACTGCAAAAACTTCTTAAAACAGACTTCAAAATAAATAAGTTACAATATCAACCCATTGCAGCTATAATTTTTCAAAGGAATGAGTAATTAATATTAATTAAGACAAAAAATAATGTCTGGATATTCCGAGAAATTAATGTAGCCACTAATGAGTAACAAAAAGCAAGAAAAAAAATTATAATTAGCTTATTATTTATATTAAACTTTTTTAAAAAAAAGAAGTTTGAATTAGTTTCTAATGAGTAAAAAAAAAATAAGCTGGAAAAACACTTTTTTTTGAACGTTAGTTTATTTAGTTTATTATTTTAATTAGTTTATTATTTTAATTAGTTTATTATTTTAAATATACTTAAACGTATTTTTTTTAAAAAAAAAATTCTCTGTTTTTTCTAAATGTTACAGTAGAAAAACTTACTATATTCATTTCCCAAAGTAATAACTTTGAAATAAAATTTGAAATAAACGTGTTTGATTCAAGAACATTTATCAAATGGCCATATAAAATTTAAATGCTATAAAGCACTATTACAAAAATAAAAATCCTTTGATTTTCAGAGTTTAAAGAGGAGACACGATTAAAAACGATGCCACCTCTATAATCCGAATATTTCAATAATCCAAAATAATCCGATAGCAATTACTTCGGGAAAATCAA